>NW_010289424.1:0-1433 GCF_000700745.2 Antrostomus carolinensis
TATGCCGCGTGAGCGCATTCAAGATGAACCGTTCCATGATCTTCCTCGGTACCGAGGTCAAGCTGACAGATCTGTAGTTCCCTGGATCCTCCTGCCAGCCTTTCTTGTAGATGGGTGTCACATTGGCAAGCCTCCAGTCTTCTAGGACCTCCCGTTAGCCAGGACTGTTGATAAATTATGGAGAGTGGCTTGGCAGGTTCCTGCCCAGCTCCCTCAGTACTCTCGGATGGATCCCGTCTGGCCCCATAGACTAGTGAATGTCCCCGTGGTGTAACAGGTCATAAACAGCTTCCTCCTGACTTATGGGGGGTTTATTCTCTTCTCCATCCTCATCAGCTTCCTCCTGAATCATGGGGGGTTTATTCTGTTCTCCATCCTCGTCAGCCCACTCAGGGGGCTGAATACCTACTTTAAAGCCCTCTTGATGAGCCCCTCCAGCTCATGAGCAAGAATCCTTTTCCCCCTTTGAGACAGCTGAGATCCAGCTGTTGCCATCAGACCCGGTGATGAGTAAACCTCCCCATGAGCAAAGAAACCAAAATTCTGCCAATGGCACCAGCCTCTGAGCCATGGGTTAATCAGGTGTGTTCTCCTGCTCCTTTCAGTATTCTTTCCTGACACTAAAGGGATTGAGGAAAACACTACCTGTGCTCCCCATCCTTCAGCCAATCGCCCCAGTGCCCTGAAGTCCCTTTTGATTGCTTTTGGACTACACTCTGCTTCTTCATCAGTTCCAACCTGCATGACCAACAGTGGATAATAATCAGAGGGCCGTACCAGAGCAGCGAGTTTCCTAGTGACATCCCTTTCCCGGGTCTCAGGCAGGCAGCAGACTTCCCTGTGGGTTGAGTCCGGTCTGGTCAGCATATTGGCCCCTGTTCCCCTCAGAAGGGAATTACCCTCCTTTTCATCTTCATTTGCTGGACCCTCAATTGGGGGTGCTGCTTCTACACCCAGCCTCGTGCACCCACCCAGAAGCCAGGGGTGGGCACGGCCTGGGAGAAGACCTGCTCATCAAAAGGGGCCACAGCACTACCAGGCACTCCTCCGGTGTGCCCTTTAGCGTGTCTCCCAGCCTGAGTCCCTTCTCCTGAGGTACAGCTGTGGCATCTGCAGCAAATAGTGGGTTTTCCTAAAGAGGAGCAGGAAAAGCAGCTCTGCAGTCACACGCTGGCCTGAGAGCATCCTCCTCAGGCGCTTGTTTCAATTGGTCCCTAAGAGGCATCCCAGAGGATATGAGCTGGCAGGGAGCTGAGGCTGCACCTGGAGCCAGCACCTGCTGCTATTCCTCTGCTGACACAGCCAGAAAATCCTGCAACGGAACAAGCCAGGGCCTTGCTCCTGGTGAGAAGGGGCACAGTACAGGCTGTGCTGGCCAGGGAAGAGACGGGGGAGGCAGGGGCTCCTCTGCACCCCGCTGTGCCCCAGGACGC
>NW_010289425.1:0-550 GCF_000700745.2 Antrostomus carolinensis
CTCCCTGCTCAAGCAGGTCCACCTACAGCCAGTTGCCCAGGCCTGTCTCCAGGATGGAGACTCCACCAGCTCCCTGGGCAGCCTGTGCCAGTGCTTGGGCACCTTCCCAGTGAGAAAGCATCTCCTGGTGTTCATAGGGAACCTCCAGTGTTCCAGTGTGTGCCCATGGCCCCTGGTCCTGTCACTGGACACCACTGACAAGAACTTCCATCGTCTTTGACCCGTCCCTCCAGGTGTTTATACCCATTGATAAGAGCCAACGTTGCTCTCTCTGACTCAGAGGTGGGCAGCTGCCCACATTGCTGCTGTGGGACCTCTTGGTACCAACCCCATTGGCCTGAGAGTGCCTCGAAGCTTGGCAAGCTGTGGCCCTATGTTTGCCTCCTCTCTGCCACTGTCGGGCACGAGGGGCTGCCCCACCTGCAGGGAGCTGAGTGGTGGGGTGTCCCTGAGGACCTCTGACCCTCCTGTTGCCACTATCTCATCCAGGGACCCCAGGCTTATATAGGAAAGGCCAGGCTCTTTTCAGTGGTGCTCAGCAACAGGACAA
>NW_010289426.1:0-4529 GCF_000700745.2 Antrostomus carolinensis
TCGGCACGGTGCTGGCCAGGAGGGTCCCCCCGCTCCGTCCCCAGAGCCGCCCGCTCGCGGGGGTGGCCGGGCCGGGACCCGGTGGACAGCGGAGCCGCGGCATCGCTGGGTGTTAACGCTGCTGACGCTTTCTGGGGGATGTTGCCTCTTTTTTCCTTTTTTATTTTTTATTCTTTTAGTTTTTTTTCCTTAGCGCCTCGTTAGACGCCTCTCTGCAGCTTTGCTTTATTGCTTCTGCCGGTTTGCCGCTTCTCCGGGGCTTGGGTAGTGCAGTTCAAAGGGAGAAGGTGGGGCAGTTGCAGAGCACTGTCCAGAGTCTCTGGAAAACGTCTGTTGATGAACTAAGAGGGCATCCAGTTCTCTCAGGATGGGATTTCTTTCTCTGCTTTTTGGGACGATGGGTAAAAAGCTCAGAATTTCACTTTCTGAACTTGTCTAAACCAGCTTTTTCCTGCCTCCACACAGTCGTGTTTAATTAAATGTGCCTAATTTAAGCACAAGGGCTGCTAAACAATAGTCTGTAACATGTGTAGCACAAACCCCTATTTCCTCTCTCCAAAAGACAGCAAAGCAGGCAACTTTGGGAGTTTTCTTTCTGCTGGGTGCTTATGAATTTTTTTTTGTCTGAATATGTGAAGCTGAGTTCTCAGCTGGTGTCAATTGCCGCTGTTCTGCTGAAGTGTAGTTTTGCTGAATTGGAGTGGAGCAGTGGAGAACTGGGCTGTGGCCCAAGAGCTTTCCTTTCAAAATGTACCCCCAAAAAACCACTGTTGAGAGAACATCAAGTTTGTCCGGTGAAGCACTTCAAACACAGATAATACTTCCCTTTCAAGGAGGCACGCAATCTTAACTATTCCTGTTCCCTAGTGCTGTATTTGGAAAGGATTTTTTTTTTGACTGGATAATAATTTCCCATTAAGAAATGACACAATACTGTGAGATTCTTGCTTTGTGGCAGCTTCCCTGTTTCTTCATACAAGGTGCTTCACCTCCTTCCTCTATCCCAGTAAGTCTATTTCAACAACATGTATGTGGCAAAAGTCTTGTTCTCTCTTGCTTTGTGCTTGCAAACTTGCTTAGTTGAGGGCAATGGGAATGGTCGTAGCAGAGGAGCCTCAGCATTGGTACTTGTGCATGTGGTCTCTGTGTTAGAGAGTATTTACAGTGCTCAGGTCGCTTCATTAACACCATGGATTTGGAGCACCGGAGTGCTAGAAGATCATCAAGTCTGGATTAGGATTGAGCCCACAGTTCAAATTCCTTGGAATTGACCAGAAAACACATTAGGTTATTCCTCCTGACTCGAATGCTAGCTGGTGGGAATAAAGGACACCTGATCTGGCTGGAAGGCTGCTAATCTGAAGGTGACCTGTCACTGTTTTAGGAACAAACTTCAGTTTTAGTGAGTATCTGCCACTGTGACTGTGGTGTTTTTGATCTTGGACTAAAAGCTCTAAAACCAGTTTTATGGTAGCAATGGCCTCGGGTGTTTCAGGGAAGGTCAGTTGAATAAAACCCTTGTTTTTTGTAGGGACCTCTGATTCTAGCCAATTCCCTCTCCATGGGAATGTAAGACATGCATTTCTAGAGGGGAATTCTTCTGCTGAGCTATGCCTTTCTGAAGGCTCTCCATACCCACTTGTAGTGATTTTGCAGAGGAAGCTGAAATAGTACAGTCCTTAAGTAGCTGTAGGAAAAGTTTGTATCAATTATACTTTGCTGAGATCAAAGGCTTTGTGCATATCTGAGACAGCTGTGTAAATTCTGCAATACCTCAGTGCTATTTGTAGTTATAATGAGACAATACTACAGAAAAATCCCCATAATTTTTCATTCATTTTTATGGCAACCCTGTGTGTATTTCATTTGCTCTTCTGCCAGATGGCTGAACTGTCTCAAGTAACTTTCACCTTTCCCAGGTAAGTGGACTTAACCTTTGGTTAAGACCAGAACTGTAAAGCTTTAGCATAAAGGTGAAGCCTGGGAGAGTTTTAAGGGTTTCTGTGTTTTTTAAAGGATGGGAGCTGTTGTAAAAGCCTGCCTTTTCCAAAACTTGATTTGCAACTCTTGAGTGAAGAGAGTTGAACAAATATTGGGCTGTATATCTATACCTTAGAAAATTTTTTAGCCTTTATCTCTTGTTCACAACCTTTTAAGTTCCAAACACTTTTAATAAGGTTGAAGTATTTTAGAAGAACTTCATCCAAAGCCATGGATACCACTGGCCATTAGTTCAAATGCTGTAGGAATAAAAATGTGATTAACTTGTGTGGCTTCATCAGTGCTTTAGTATGGTGAAGCTTTCCAGAAACCAAATCATGGATTCCTCCATGCTTACAGTCTTCAGCGATCAGACAGCTGTTCTAGCAAGTGTGGGGGTGTTAAAAGCCTGATGTGGAATACGATATTTGAATTCCAGCTTCCTCTTGCCTCAATTTCTCGACTGCTTCAGCAGAATAGGTGTACAAATTCCTCACCCTTAACTGTTAAACCTGGGCCAGATTTTGTGTGCTGTTTTTTTGCAGAACTGCAGAAGCTTTCAGACTTTAGAGTTTTTGATTTATTCCCATCTGTAAAGCAACATGCATTCCAATAGCATTGTGCAGATGCGTGCGTTAAGAGCAAATGTTGGCATCCGGGGTGAGTGAGATGACTCTGTGGAGCAGTATCAGATCCTGCGTGTGTGTGGAGCAATGCTATCTGTTTCAGAAATCTACTGCAGGAATTTCTGTCACTTCATTACTGTAGTAAATCATCATCACTAAAGAAAAAAAAAAATCCTCTGTATGGCTGCAGTTAGGCAAGAGCTGCGATTATGTCAGTAATGCCAGTGAGCAAATGGGGCTGGATGTCTTCGAGTTGGGGATAATATGGAGAGGGTGGGGTTGAGAGAGAGAATGGAAACAGAAATGGGTGTTTCTTTTCTCCTGTCTGTATCTCAAATGGTGCAGACTTATTTGACTTTATTTTGCCATAAATAGGAGTACCTGTGTTTGAACCAGGTACTTCAGCAGTTTGCTATAAACTGCTGCACTGTTTCAGTGATGACCTGGGTAGCCTTGAAGGTTGTGG
This sequence comes from Antrostomus carolinensis, assembly GCF_000700745.2. Taxonomy (NCBI): domain Eukaryota; kingdom Metazoa; phylum Chordata; class Aves; order Caprimulgiformes; family Caprimulgidae; genus Antrostomus; species Antrostomus carolinensis. Next base: position 3,073 of record NW_010289426.1, read on the forward strand.
GTGCTATGAATGAATGGTGGATCATTAACTGGACAGGCAAGTAAAAAAATCTTAATGTTCTTTCCATAGGGAGCATGCCTGTACACATTGGCATGTTCCTGAACAGTTTTCTTTGAAGCTTTTTGTGCATGGGATCACTGAAAGGAGCAGAACTGCAGCCTCTGTAATGGGAGTCTCAAGTCTTCACACATTTGGAGGAAATGGAGGAGAAAAAAATCACTTCTTATTATGAACTGTCTCTGTGTTCAACATAATCCTCCTAATTTGGAAGGATATTAATGTCTTAAGTAGGTGGACACAATGATCAGAAATGTTAATGACATGGGAAAGACTAATGTGGTTCTTCAGTATCAGACATGAAGATAGGGATGCTTTTTCCTGACGTCTCATTTTGTATTAATCATTCTATTGTGTGCTTAGTGTTTTTAATACCCATTCTGCTTGGGGATTAGTGTGAACTGGAATCAGCTTGACTGTAAGTCAGCAGGCAGGTCATCATGAGCATCTTGAAAAGGAGCAAGAACTGGGACTGTGCACAGGTCCTGGGGAAGCTGCTCCTGAGCACCTGTGTATGCATTTATGAAGTTGGCCCCATGCTCTCTAAAGGGCTATGTGATTCCTTGGGAGTGCAAGAGATGTTATGAGTCATTAATCCAGCAGTTCATGCCATCAGTTACCTGAATATCTCTTTTTTACACCAGAGCTGTGTCTTTTCCTCACCCTTGGCTACTACTTGTAGACATTTTACTAGTCTGACATTCAGCTGTCAAAATAAAGTGCCCTTTCTTGCTTCTTCTTTTCTGAGAGAGTTTCATCTGGGAACTGAAGAACTCTTAAACAAATGTATTTCCACCAGGATGAAGAATCTATTTTTGATAATCTTTTTCCTCATCAGGAAGACTCCTTAACTGAAAAGTAAATCTGATTTGTGATTTTAAAACATAAATTAATTCTCATAAATATCCTATTTTGCTAATGTTGTGTGCTTTTGTGTCTAGTGCTGACATCCTAGAGGCAGAAGTTGCCTTGTTACATTATACAGGCCAAATTCTTTCTTTTTTAGCTGTCATAACTCAGTGTTTCTCCAGAGACCATCTCCATTATCTCAGAGCATGAGAATCAAATGTGGATTGAGGTGAAAATATTCTGTGAAATTTTTGTAACTAAATGTGTGTGAACTGTGTGTTGCAGAGATGTCCTTGCACTGCCGATCTTCAAGCAGGAAGAACCGCAGCTGTCTCCTGAGAACGATGCCAAGCTGCCCCCCTTTCAGTATGTCCTCTGCACAGCCACGTCACCTGCTGTGAAGCTGCACGAAGAAACCCTGACCTACCTCAACCAAGGTAGGGTTTGTACCACACTGAAGGAGAGTGTGTTTCCTGGGATCAATTATGAGAGAGAGATTGAATCCCACACTTGTGCCTTACAGGGAGGGCAGTGGGATGGGAAAAGGAGGG
>NW_010289426.1:4552-12573 GCF_000700745.2 Antrostomus carolinensis
CACTTAATTTTAACATTTGTATACCAGATTGTCAACTGATTTAAAATAATGAAGTACCATTGATTTAACTGTTGACTTAAAGCAGCATTATAGTGTGCACAGTTCCCTGTGGCCAGGTACTGGCTTGATCTCAGACAATTTAAACTGCAGCCTCCTACCTTCATTATAAAAAGCCAGATTAATTAAGCAGATTGGCAAATTCTGGGTTGGGGAGGGCTCTTAACATTGCAAGTCTCCAAGTGCTGCTGGAGGGCATTGCCAGAGGGTGAGTCAGCAGTGTCCAAGGGCTCCTTGGTGCTCTGGGCAGAGTGTGGCATCACTCCCACTGGCTGGGTGATGTGGTTCTGCTCAGTCACTAACTTGACAAGTTGCTGGGGTTCAGTGCAGCAAGGTCTTCTATAGCTGACCTCACAGGCTAATTTTTACTCCTGGCTAAACAAGCACTGTGTGTTTCTCTAGGCTTTTTTTATCCCTTTGGCAGAATTTGTGCAGACACACCTGTGGTTGGAGCTTGGCTGTTTCTTTGCAGCACCTCCTGCACGTGAGTCCTGGAGAGATCAGACTTCTGAAGGCACAGATTATGCTAAAACTTACTACACTTATTTTCTGTCAGGTTGTAAACAAGGGTATTAGCCTAGCAACAAGCTGAAGGCTGTCTGCCCTATGTTACAGAGATCCTTTCCTGCTTCAGGACACTGCCCCAGCTCTTCAGGCTTTATGCACCAAGCATGAAGCTCACTCAGGTGCTGCTCTGGCAATGTTCCTCTCAATGTTTGTGCAAAACAGAGCTCTGACCTCCTTTGGGCCCTGATCTCAGGTATATCTGGCTGCTTGATCTGTGTTGTTAGATGGTAGACCCATGGAGTCCCCCTAGGAAGATCAGCTGTGTGTTACAGGCTCTTATCTGAGGAGCCAGATATTTCCAGTCATATAAGCTGGCACTGTGCTGTCTTGCAGATCAAAAGATTCTTGATACTTGTGACTGTCTTCCCAGTTTATCCATCTAAATACGGCAGGCGCCATGAGGTGGTACAGGGCATATCAAGGTGGGGGGGAGGAATGAGGTTTCCTGTGAAACACTAAGTTCTTTCCTGTTTCAGAGTAAAAGATTCTGTTGCGAAAAGCAATTGATGGCCAAATATTTTGGCATACATGAGGTAGTGCCTGCTTTTTTACCTTGACAGGGCAAGGTTAGACAACTCTTTACACCAAATCATGAGTTTTAAAAAATGCTGTGACTAGAGCAGTCTATGTTTTTCTTATATAAAGTGAGACTGTTACTGCCTTTGCAGATAGAGCATGTTGTGTTAGGCTTTCTCCTGCTCACTATCGCAAGGAGTTGTCTCCTGCTCCATCTTGACACAGTACTGACCCATTTCCTTGGCAGACCACCAGTTCTCATAACTTCTGCATCTGTTCTTCATCCCTCGAGGGGAAAGGTGTCTTTGCAGAATACACCCTGGAGAGCAGGAGTCTGGACAGGCCTGGAGGAACAAAACAAGGATGATGTGGGCAGGAACCATGTGGTGGGGCAGAATTGGGAAGGGGCTAGAGGGAAGAAGTGGGCACTCCTTAGTGTTGTTGGATTTCCACAGTGGATGGAAACGGCACTTCTTCCTGGAGGGTCTTTGAGGTGATTAGTGGTAAAAGGTGATGCATCTCCTGACAGTTGGATGGCTCACTGCTTTCTATTCCGCTTGGCAGGGAGCTTCACAGCTCTGCCTGCCACCTTCTCAGAAGCATCCTCACCTCACTTAAGCTCCCAAGCAATTTGTCTTCCTTCTTACACTGAGGTGCTCTAGATTTTTTGAACAACCTCTTGAAATTCAAGGTGCTCTGTACATAGATGGATTTTTTTCCCCCCTCGTACCTATTTTAAAAACCATTCTGCTCCATTCCAGCAGGTTGCTCTGGAGTCCACGCTACTGGCTGCACTCTTGCTCCCAGCATTGACCATTTCTGGCAGCAAGGGCAGGCCTTGACTGTAAATTTGTCTGACATGTAGTCTACGTTGATACGAAGTCCCTTAGATGGAAATCTCTTGCCTGTGCTAGTTAGGAAAAAGGGATTGGAGTCTGCTCTCATGTGGGTATGAGCTGCTATGAGAAGCTTGTGTGTTCATTGAAGGTATCTACAGATGTGGGGAGAAGAGGATGCTGGACACACCTTTCAACTAGCTGTGGTCAGAGTTGAGGAATCTTAATTTCTCTTGGTGGAATATCAATGAGGACATTGCCTTTGGTTAAAAAGAGATGAGGATTTGTCTTTCAATTTCATGAAAAAGAACCAATTTGAATTGGCAGGTAACCTGATTTCTCCTAGAGGCTTCTGTTTAGGAACTTCTAAATAAAAGGGTATTTGATGTTTTTCACATCTGTGTCAAAATCATGTTCCTCATGCATTGACCTTCTGTAATAAAATAGGACATGTGTCTGTTTAAAAGCAAAAATTGAAGTGTTTGAGTCAAATTTTCTTTTCCTTTCATCAATACTTCTCTGTGGGAAACACTTGATTTTTGAGCTATATAGTTTCCCAGCATGTACCTGTTGTGTAAGTATTTTCCCATCCCTTCTTCAGAACCAGAGGAGGGTGCTGCAACTCTTTACTTTGACCTGTTCAACACAAGCCAGGGAATCTCACACTGATCTCAGTTGTCCTGCCTGAGCTACAGCGAAGTGCAAGTTAATGACTGACAGAAAGTGAATCCAGTTAATAGAATGTTGTTGTATGAGCCTGAGGAGGTGTGTGAAGGGGACCTCGAGGCAGCACAAGTCTCTGGAGCCAATACTTGCAGCCTGCTGACACAGTCAGCAGAAGAACTGACACTGTGGTGCTGTGACCCAGCTGCAGTGCCATAGCCATATCATGAAGCAATTTAGACCATTCCATACACCTTATCACCTTGCAGCGGCTGTAAGCAAAGGGACATCTCTTGCACCTTACCCTCTTTCTGTGCTGCATATGGTCTGGCCAAACACTGTTACACAAAACTTCCCTTCTTCTTTGTGTGCTTGAGTTTTGTGATGGATTACTTTAGCAAATGGGTAACTTCATTAATGGATGTCCTTCCACCCTGTCTGTGCTAGTGAGAGCTTCAGTCATAGCTGGCTATTAGTAGGGCAGATGTGGCTGTCCCAACTCAACAAAGCAATTCACATCAAGTTTGGTTACTTATACAAATCATGAGGCCTGGGTTGGGGGTTTTCTGCTTGCTGGGTGACTCTTGCCACTTGCTGTCCAAATGTTCATTCCTGACTCAGGCTCTTCACCACTCAGTTACTGACCTTTTTGTCACTGTGAACTGGCTCTGCTCCTTGCCCTGAAACACTTATCCAGTTGTGACTGCTTCAATGGCAGTTGGTGAGTGGACCAACTCAGGAGATAGTCTATATGCAGAACTGGATAGAAGAAAGGTTGGGTCTGATAGAACTGTGGAGTGGGGAAAACTGGAAGAACTGGGTAGGAAATTGAAGGACAAGTTGCACAGCAGAGATGGAAGAGGAACTGCTGGAGGGATGCAGGTGATATCTGAAAGGATTTCATATGGGCTAGGAAGAAGGGCTGTCCACTGTCTCTGTGTGCAAATGGGAGAGGGTTCCAGGCTTGTGGAGCATACTGCCTTGCTTCTTGCTGGATAGACCCAGAGAGACACTCAGTGGAATTGAGGAGGAAGAGGTCTTTGGCCTGGACTCTCCACAAGGGTGAAGGAGGAAGCTGAGAGGACTCCTGAGCTGGAGACCAGTATTTTCAGCAAGAGCAGGGGAAGCACTTGTGAGGGAGCATAAAGGAGTGAGCTTTGCTGTTGTGTTAAGTTGACTTGGGGACACTCAGCAGTGGCAGGCTCCCAAGCTTGTCTGCTCCAGTTTGAAACTGAGTGCTCCGCTGGCTGTAGCTCTAGAACCAGCCTGTAAATGAAGTAACTAGAGTCAAATTCTTAGGTTGGTTTCCAAAGACTGACTCATTGCACTTGTCCTTCCCTGTCTCTTTCCCCCCTTGCCTTCCCACATTCCTTGAGAAACTGGAGCCAGCGTCCTTTTAGCCCAAATTGAACATGATCTTAGTTTGCTAATCCTTGGGGCAGTTCTTACATTAAGACATCTTTACTGGCCCTCAGGAGGATTAGTCATCCGATGGGACAAAGTATAGACTTATTAGTGTGGTATCTTAACACCAATCCACCTTCAGTCCACAAAACTGCTAAAGGTGCTGTGTCCTCACGTTAGGAGCTGCTGCTGGTGTCGCCCCTTTGGTTAGGGATCACATTTGTCAACAGAGCTACACTGTCCAGAAGTCTGCAGCACAAACATCGCCTAACATTTTTGGAACTAGCCCGCCTTTTAGCACTATTTCAGTGTCTCTTGTGGATAGGGATTTTCAGGCAAACAATCAGCTGGTGACCATATTACAAACCGCTGCTTTAGCAAAATGGCTTGGTGCAGTTTCATATTCCATGGTCTGCAGTCATATGGGGTGTGGTTTGACCATGGCTGGTTGAAACTAGTTTCAAACATGGACAGAAATGGAAGCAATGAAGGTGGATTCGGAAATTGTAGCAGGAGGAATGTGGAGGAAACAAGCACTGTACAGTAGATCTGAATGCTAATAAATGTGAGGAAATAAAATCATTCCTTTAAAAAACAAAACAAAAAGCCAAAAAGCACAAAAACCTGAAAGTCATTGCCCAAGGGAATCAGCTTGTACTGCCAGAACCACATGTGGACTGTGAGCTATTCAAGTCATGATTTTGTTTCATGACCAGCATTGGGTTGGCTCAGAGCCTCAGATCTAAATTACTCCAAATAAAAGGTGGTTAAGGTTGACAGCAGGGGGTCACTGAGAACAGGCTGTGTGAAAAATCCAGCCCTGTCCCCCAGTGGTACTTCAGAGTAACTGTCTGTCACCTGTCTAAAGTTTTCCTGGGCCCTGTTCAACTCTACAGATCTGTGATATGTGACTTGTGGTTCTTGGCCGTGACAGGATTTTTAGTATACAGCTGGTTAGGGTTAGGAAGGCTGGCCATCTCTGCGTTACAGTGTCTTCCAGGAGTCATCTTTATTGCCAGTCCTAGACAGTTCAGAAAACAAATAAGCCAAAACCCCAACCATGAGAGAAAACCACTGACATCTGAGAAGATGGTATTGGGAGCGTTGCTGTAGAGGTGCATAAGCAACAGATGCCTCATGGAGCTAAATATGAACTTAGTTTGAGTCACACCTAGATGAAAGCCCCAAATTTCAGCCCTCAGGTGCAAGGACACGTATTCAGCTTCAAGACACATGCATACACTGGTGCACTTTAAACTGTGCTGTGTTTAAAATTGCTGGGTGTTTGTCCTGCCTTAGCTTACTGGAGACATGTCCTGGTCTCTCCTCCAGAGAAAGGTGCAGAAAGCACTGGGCAATGAGTAGCTGAAGAGGGCATCTTGAAGCTGACTGCTAGTTGCTTGGGTAGGAGATGAAATCGCTTGCAGCAGAAGAGAACATTTGCCTCCTTTAAAAAGTCTAAAGTTCAAATTTGGTTGTCTAATCTTCTACAGCCAGAGAGCTCAGTTTTAGACACTGAGATTTACAGTAAATGAGAAAAGCTGTTTTGTATTGACGTTAACTCCTACGTAATTGAGTTTTTATGGGGTCACAACTGTCTGAATGTTTGTAGATTTCCTGGAACAATTCTTTGTTTGCCTAAATGAAGTGTAGAGAAGGCTGAATGACCAGCTCTGCCTGGGTGTGCTTCTGGTTTAATTATAGCTCTGTTTGCGGGGATATTTTTGCTTTGTCCCATGCTAAGAACTGCCTCTTTTCCTAACAATCACTGCCATTACTGACCAGGCCCTGGGTATTTCAAGGAGCTCTGCTGCTGGTGGCCTCTCTTGTGTGATCATGAGCTCCACCCTTGCCTGAGATCACAGGCACAACAATGACTTTGTGTCATCGAGATGGTGAATATCACGTGCTCCCTGGTGGCTGCCCACCTATGCATCCTTGATCCCTGATCATTGTGGGGTGTCATACTACTCTTTGACCCCTTTCCACTACATTCCTGGATTTGGATGGCTTAAAAAATGGCTAACAAAGCTGGTTTGTCTTTCCCGTTTCTGAGACTGGCTACTTGGTATTTTTGGTTCTTGTGGTGCACCTCTTTGTCTTTGGAGAAGGAATTTGTCTCCTGCTTGACTTTGAAGACAGTTCTGAGTAGGTTTTGGTGTCTCAGCTGAAGCCATTAATTGTGCTAGCAGCAATTTCCCCATATGTTTGGCAGCTCTGTCTTCACTTGGCAGCCCAGGATAAACAACCCTGTCTCCAAACCACACTATCCCTAAGCTCACTATGAATCTTGCTTCAGATGACAGGGCACCTCTGCATAAGTAGAGCATCTGACTTCTGTTGTCTCTAGGACACTAGAATCTCAGTTGTCTTTTAACCAAGAGGCTGTTTTCTATTCTTTCTGTAATCCTTTCTTCTGTTGCTAACATCTGGATGAAATTCAAACGGGATTGTGAATTTACTGGATTGTAGCCTGTGCACAACTCCTACTGGAAGCCCCTAGACTGCATTTTGTTCTCCCACTTCCATAAATCTTCAATATCTGTGAAGGAAGGAAGTGCTCAGAAGTTCCTCTGAGTGTAGTGAGAAGTAAGAGAATATCTGTAAGATTTTTTTCCTTATATTCCATGTCACTTTCTTACTTTCCTTCATTATCTATATCTACTTTGAGATTCTTATAATTATGATAGTGAAATATTTGCCTCTGTTTTTACAGCATTTGTTGTCTGTCTCAATGTACCTATCAATCTGAGAAGTCGTGGAAATTTTTCGCTAACTCGCAGTGTCCTATCAGATCACATTTTAGGTAGCAGTAAGAAGCTTGGAAAGCACTGTAGGTTTGACATGATTAGCTGTTTTTGTGGGTGTAATGTATGATGTCTTCTTTCTAAAGAGGCTGGGGAAAAAAAAAAAAGCTTTTTTTTCCCCCTTTGCTTCCTTCCAAGCATTTATTATGTGTTCCTGAAACTAGACAGCAAAGTACTTCAGCACTGAGATTCCTTTTGTCCTAGCTCAGTGCCACATTGGTGACCTGTGTCCAAGGTGCAGTCTGCTTTGGTGGAACAGTTGTCAATCACATCTTCTCCCCTGCTCTGTGGTAGGCACAAACTGAGTAGCCAGGTGCAGGAGTGGGACTTGCTTTCTCCCAGTTTCTTACTGCAGAAATGTGGTGAAGGAAGTGACTTACCTGAGGGCATCTGAGGGAGCTGCTGGGTGGGGTCAGGAGTCTATTCAGCTCTCTGCATCCCTCTTCAGCACCCTCACCCAGGACCATTCTTCTTAGTTATCTGGAGTTATCTGCAATTCAAGTAAATATTACACACAAAACTACTCTTAGAGAGCTATAAAACCTGTTGTCCAAATTGACTTAGAACAGGTTAAAACCAGAAAAAGCCTGTGTTTTTTACTTACACAGAGGGACTGAGGTTTTCATCTGAGCTGGACAGATGTGACTAAGATAGTCCTGGGTGTTTCAAATACGTGCTAGAGAAGTGGAAATACAGGAAGAAATTATTTTCACAGGGCAGAATTTTTTTCAGCTTTCCATCAGAAGTCCATAATTTCTTCACTGATTAATTTGTATTAAAAATCAAAGTTTATACCATGGCTTAGATTAGGTGGGGTAAGTGTACAAGGTCCATGTAAGAGAAGCCCAAGTGCACACAGTGAACTTAGAAACTTGGAGTGTTTCTCTGTCTACTGGCTGGTTTTGTGTCCTTGATTTAAGGTTAGACTGTAGTTTTGGAGGAATTAAATGTACATCCCTCTTTTGAGCGGAAACCACTGTAAAGGAAGAGTGTGTCTGTTAGTGTCTGTTAGCTATGAAGTGTCACCACTGTAAAATAGACCATCTTCAAAAGTCTGGGAAGAGTAGGGCTCAGCCAAATGTTCATATAGTAAATGAGCACTGAAATTTTCTTCCAGCAAACTTGGCTCTGAGGCATATATTTGGCTTTCCCACAAGAAAGAAGTAGGGAA
>NW_010289426.1:12590-69846 GCF_000700745.2 Antrostomus carolinensis
AGTTGGGGGTGGATTGTAAAAGGAGGAAAAACATAGGAAGAGACATGATGACAGTGTAGCTCTGTGGTGTGGTAGTTGAATTGATCTGCTGTGTTCCTGTAGTCTTGCTGCTCTGGTGGCAGTGGCAAGTAGAGCAGATGTGCTGAGTATCTGCTCAGATGTGTACCCAAACATGTTTGAGCAAAGGTAGCTGTAAGCATAAGTAAGTTCAGACGGAAATTGTACAAAAGAAGAGTTTGTGAGCATTGGTCATGACTGGGCAGCTTGATATGGGTATGGTCTGGACACTAGAATACCAGAAACTGGGAAGTTATGGCCAGGAAAGGGTGGGTTGTGTCCACCTGGTACTGTACCTGGGGGCTTTTAACTGCATGCTGTTGAAGATGAGATGTGGGGCAAGATAGGCTACTGTGTCAGGATGGCTCTTTTGAGTTCCTTTTGCATTTCCTGGCCCACAGTTGGTCTTCCTTTGCAGGATTTCCATGTTCCTAGCATAGTGGGAGCTTTCAGGGTGGCCTATTGTGTAGCTGGTGAATTCATAATATCCACTGGATAAACATGTCCTACAGCATCTTGTCAAATGAGGCTGCAGTAAGCAACTGCAGAACATCCACTGCCATTTGTGGTCTGGGGAGGGAGAATTTTCCCCTTGCTCCTTGTCCTGCAGGGTCTCTGCACATGGGGCACTTCAGCAAATCTTATGCTAACTTTTATTTTTGCTTTTGTCTGGCTAAAAAGGTGTGGGCAATCAAGCATACAAGTTCAGATGCCAGCTCTGTCACTCTTGTCTATTTGCCCTGTGGGTTCATTAATCTTTCTTGTCAGAAAAATCTCTGTGTGTGCCTAATGCCCTGAACAGTTGCATTTGGCTGTTTCAAGGCTGATCCTCCTGCCTGCTGGATGTGCTTTGCTTTAGGAGGATAAATGCTTTCCTTTTATTTTTTTCCTCCCCCTCCTTCTGCATGCTGCATTCGACTGTCAGCATTCCTTTGCCTTTATCTGTGTGCGATTTAGGATGTCCATATAAAGTTGCTAAATGGTATTTTTATTGGCCAGCTTGGCTTAATAATCAAACAGTTTCCAGGCTGGTTCTGTCTAGTGCTCTGTGGATCCATTCTGAGAAAGAGGACTCTCAGTTGTTTTTTTTTTTCTTTGCACCAACTTTTGTTGGGGGATATTGTTTAGTATAAGGTTAGGGCTTAATTAATTGCTGGAAAGGCAAGCAGACTGCTTGGCTAGATCAAGTAAGGCCTGAGTCATATTGGTCTGGAACTTAAGCATCCTAATTGGAAATTAGTTTATTGTATCGGTGTATTGTGCAGAAAACCAGAAAATGCATAGTGCAAGTGGCCCTTGAAATAGAACACCAAAACATAAAAAAGAAAGCAGGATTTTGTGGTTGTGTAGCAAATAATCTTGGAACAAAATGTAACTTTGAGCTTGAAATAATGATAATCTTCTATAATCAGAACTTGCCTAGAATTCCTGATGGCTGGCTAAATTCCAGCGATGGAAATCAGTTAAACTGTTACGGCTTTTACCTTTTGAACATGTGAAAGTGTTCCCATGTTGAACTAAATTATTTTTCATCAGCAGCAAATTGTTGACTTTCAACTCTTTTGTCCCCAAACTAAGTGGTCATGCCTGCATTTAATGTGCGTTAATTACCAAAGACAATAAAAGTTAAAAAAGTAAACAGTCTATAAATCCTCTTTAAGATAGATGCAATTGCTTTATGAATCACCAAGCAGGAACTCTCTGGACCTGGGTGGTTACTACTTTGCTGGATACTACTCTTGTTTGTAGAGTTGCTCAAACTCTATAGCCTAGGAGGAGATTGCATAAATTTGCTGTTGCTCAGGGAATGTCTGTTCAAAATACAAATTACACTGTATCATCACCCGCCCAGGTTTTTATTGGTGCCCCTGAAGCTTTCAGTGAAGCCAGGAGACAAATTGCATCTGAGGAATTTAATGTGGTTTTCCAAATATTTATTACCGTTCTGTTCCCTGCCTGAGGTGAGGCAGAAGCTCTGTGCTAGGGGAGCACTGGGTCGCACAGGCTGGAGGCTGCTTTGGCCTCAGCCACGCTGAGGATTTGCTTGCAAAATGTACTCTTCATTTCAAGTAGCGATAGAGGTGCCTTAGATGCTCTTGTATGCATGTGTGCAGTATTATAACATGACCAGAGACCAGGCTGGTCACCAGCTTTGAAGCTGTCTAGAACCCGTGTTGCCTGTGCTGGTGCAGCTATGGCCAGTGTTGAGAGCGTGGAAGGAAAAGGGTTGAATCAAATTGCTGGCCTTTAGCATTGGGTTTAAGACTGATGTTCATCAACGTTGGATATCATCCTGGTAACAGGGGACTCAGCTGAGGACCAGGTACTGCCCTGGTCAAGGTCAGACCATTCAATCAAATCATTGCAGGGTCTCAGTATCAGTACCTTCTGCCTCTCTCTCCAGCTCTAGCACCAAGCCTTGTCTAGCTTGTATTAATCTGTATTTCCATCTGAGACAGATGGGAAAACAGTATAGGGGAACTTTCTGTATTTCAGCTGTATGTTTTGGGTTGTGCTAGCTGCAGTCTGTCTTGGGAACTGGGAATACAATTTGTTTTAGTCACATTTGTGGCCACATTTTGTTACAGCTTTAGATACCTGAGTAAGAATGAACTGTTACTGATTTAGTTTTAGCATAAAATTTTAGCCTGTGCCTGCTAGTGCTGATGAGTCAGTGGTGCAGGATTTGTAGATGTTCTGTGCTCCAGAGCCTTGAGTGACTTCTTTGCCCTCTTTGACACCAGGGGTAGTTCAGCTTTCTTCAGGTTAGGTTGCTATTATTAGCGTTATTTTATGGAGGGATCCTGTTTTCCAGCATCCAGGTATTGATTCTTTAGTTTTGGTTTGGTTTGTTTTTTTTTTTCCCTGCACTAGCTATAAATGCAGGGCTGAGAGTGAAATTCACCATTTCAGGAGTTTTGCTGGTAATGGTGGTGGAAAACAAGGTAAAAAAGGTTTGGAAGGTATTTTTCAAGGAAAAAATATAATCCAAGCAGTTTTTTTGCTATAAAAATACAGGTATTTGAACGCTGTGCATGCTGTACCAATGAATTTTGGGTACCATTAGCCATGGAGCAATGTATTTGCTGGAATAAGTTGTAGGGAGAATGAATTTTTCAAAATCAATACCAAAATGTTTTTCTATAAAGGAATTATGAGTAATTAGGAGCAAATTCTCACTGGTAGAATTTCACAGAAAGGGAAATAAACTGTGTGTTTATGGAGCTTGGCTGGGAGCAGTCTTGTTTTGATAACAGTTCTGTGTAGTAACTGCAGTTAAACATTCAGAGGTCAAGGGGAAAGCAGTTAGCCTAAAATACCATTTTGATTGAGGTTTTTCATGGCATAAGCTGAATTCCAGGGTTTACATCAGATGACCCATACATCTTCCATCAAAGCATTTTATTTCCTTTTTGACATAGTACATAGTACACAGATACATAGTTACATAGATATGTAGTTCAACATAGAAAACCAATCTTGCGAACCTGAGCCTTTTTTATGCTAATGCAACATTATTGATTATGTGGGGAGATATGTAATACTCTAAAAATTTCCAAGTAAACAAAATTAACCTTTATCAGTGGGAACATTGAAAGTCGCTTGTGTTGAAGTGTGGAAGACCTCAGTTTCAGGACTGTGGTTCACAAAATCCACTTCTGTTGTCCAGCAATCTTCAAAGGAAGGTCACTTGTTATTTTGGTTTATGCACAAAGAGATGGGTTAAGATCTATGCATGTTTCCAGTGCTTAATTTGGTACTTCATATGGTTTATTCTCCCCTCTCCCCATGACCTAAGCCACTTGCTGGATTCAAGGGTCATTTCCTGTTTGCAGAACTCCTATTGACATCAGTAGGAGTGTTGTGCAAACATTTGGGGCTTCAATATGGCCTCTCTTGTCCTTTTTATTTTCTTCCCTGCCAGCCAGCTGAGTAAGCACAGTTATCCCTGTGCTCTAGTGATATGGTCTGTACTCACACGGGCAACTGGAAAAGCTGGGATTCCCAAAAGGGAATCTGCGTGAAATGCGGTGCCCTCCTGACATGTCTGCTGTCTTAAGTCTTCTGTTTCTAGTTCCATATCCAGAAAGAATTTTTTATCTCTACTGGCAGCAACTGCTTAGAGGGAGATATCTCTGCTTTGCAATTTTCTGCAGGGCCAGTTCTGAGTAGATACTGGTTGAGCCAGAAAACCCAAACTGATCTCCTTCTTGCTGCCTGTCTTGTTGTACTTGTGCATTTTTCGGTAAAAGGGAGGATAGCAAGATGAACAAGAAAAACTAGCTATAAGGTATACATATGCTCCGTTAATCCTAATGATCCTGTCCTGCCTCTGTACCGGCTGTAGGTTTATTGTACAGAGTTGGTCCTATACAATGAGCTTTTCTGCTGTCTTGGCCATTTGTGCTTAAGGTGTTGGAACATCAGTCTCCTTGTCAGCCCTGGAGGGAGATGTTATTTCATAAACCAGCTAAATTCTACTGAACTGGCTGAATTCCTTATGCTGAGGGTGGTGGTGGGGTGCTGGAGTATGAATTCCCACCCAGAATTGGTCCTTGCACACCCTGTAATACCCATTACTGCTTCCACGTGCGTGTCTGTAGAAGTCTTTATGCCCTGGGCAGCCACATTCAAAGCTTTATGGAACAAATCTTGTATTCTGGTTCACTGAAACACCTTACAGACCTGACTGCTCTCTGAAGAAGGTGAGCTTGTGCCCAAGTTGTTATCCTCTGCAGAACAGTGCCTAAACCAGTTGTGCTAGCAGCTCTTCACACAACCGTTGCTTCAGCAGAAGAGACAGATGAAGGCAGTGCTGTTACAGCCATGCGATGTGGGGGACAATGGTCTTCAACGCTTTGGTGGCCTTCTGAAGGGTGACCAGAAAACTAGCAGCCCTGGGAGACAGACTATCAATGCCCTAACTGAGAGCTTTTAGCTGTCAAATGACAAACCTTTCCCTCAGATTTCTGCTGTACTTTAGTGCCTACTCAATTACTGGGGGCAAATGCATTATGTTACCAAAAATGAGCTTTCCCTGATCGAACGTATGCTTTATTAGCCACATAAATGCCAGCATGACTCTCTCATTGCTACAACATATTAAACACCTTGGAAATGTTTCCTTAAACTCTAGGTCAGTCTTATGAAATCCGTCTACTTGAGAATAGGAAATTGGGAGAGTTTCAAGATTTAAACACAAAATATGTAAAGGTAAGGAGAAATATAGATTTCTTTTCTTCCTGCTACTACATACAGCCTCTAATGAAGGGCCTGACCTTGCTCACACTGAGACAATGGAAAATACTTTGCCATTGTTTTTAATGGGAGCAGGGCTGATGGAGTTGTTGAGTGCTAGTTTCATGGGACTATGCAGCTTGGCTTTACAGGGCTTCAGGGGAACCTTTATTCTGTTTGTGATCATGACCCCAGAGTTTCACTGTGAATATTGGGTTCAGGGGAATCCCAAAGTTCAGAGGTGAACATGGTCAAAACCGTGAGAGGTAGACTTGTTTCCTTTCTTAACCCCAGCAACATGCCTGGGTTGTTACCTGTCAAACGGAGGACCCCAGTGTTTACATCATTCTGCTGTGCAGATTCTGCATAGCTCCAGTTTATGTGGGCATAATTGTGAACACACAGAACTTGGTTGATTGTTTCTGGGGATTTTTTTGTTGTTTGCCACCTCCCAAATGAGTTCCAATTCAAGAACTTGGGCCTGGATCTTGACTCTGGATCCAACCTTTAAGCCTTCCTCTCCCAAATTCTTGGCTGTTCTGCCTTAGGATTTCTTTCGAGAAGTGGGGACTAGTTGCAAAATTTGGATTCCAATCTGGATTCCAAATGTTGTCCAAGTTTAGGCAATTGCCTGTTTGTCTTTTGGCCCATTTCAGGAAGCATATGGATTTGGATTCCAATTTTGCAGGCGTTCCCACTGTGGCTTGCTTGCTTCTGAGAGCTAGGGTTTGATTTGGGCATTTCTCAGGTTCATTGTCAAAAAGTGCTCACTCCCATCTGATACAGAAGTCCCCAGCAGGACCATGGACTCAAGAAACTGGGAAGTAAGGAGTCATTGACTCAAGATAGCATAGCACTCTCAATATAAAAAAGGATGTATTAGTTAGGGGTACTTTGGACTTGTCTGCCCTGGGGATTGCTCTTATTCCAGCCTTTTTTCTCCAGTTGTTGACATGGCTGCACCATTGCTGGCTAGAGACGAAAATTCTCCTGTTACAGAAGCTTTCCTATTCTACGCTCATTTAACTGTGTAGTGAGGCAGTTTACCAGTGTACTGGGGCAAATCCAGTGCCAATGACTGGCTGTTAATGGCTGGAATCAAGTTTAATTCCCATTGGCAAGGTGTCTGGCCATGTCAGCTCCACCAGTGCAGGGACAGGTGAGCTGGCTTTCACATTTGCTAGTCAGTGGGATTTACTGGGGTTGGGGCATGATACAGACACATCAAATATTATCCCCCATGTGAGCTATTTTGGGTATGGAGGCAGTATAGTGATGTTTACATGGCATGACACCTAAGATTAGGTGTACATTGCTGTAGTGCTTCCAGGCCAAATCCTGTGCAGAGCTGCATTACACAGCATAAACATGCTCTGTGAAGGGGAAAGTGTGTTGCTGTATCACTCAGGGGTCCCTTAGGAATTTGATAAAGATGGTGATGGGTCTCTTAGGTGGACCCTCTGCTCTCCTCATGAATGGGGATGAGAAACAACAGATCAGCTTTTGCTTCTACGCTGGAAAACCAAAGTCATCTCAAGAGAAGGGCCTTTGGATCATGTTATTCATCTTGCCATCTTTTCTTAACAGAGCATAATTCGTGTAGTTTTCCATGATCGACGCCTGCAGTACACAGAGCATCAGCAGCTTGAGGGCTGGAGGTGGAGTCGGCCTGGGGACCGCATCCTTGATATAGGTGAGACTATTTCATTATGGTTCCTGGGCAGTGTTTGGAAGCGAGGTGTTGAGTGATGTGTGGCGTGTTTGCATGTGTGTTAAGGTTTTTTCTATCCTAGTCTTAGGAATCCTGTATGTCTTTGGGTGGGAAGGAGATCTAGCACTGTAGGTCCCAAATAGATTTATCATTGGTGGTTTGGCTTTTCACATGCATCTTGTAAATGTATGGAAATGCTTTCTCTTCTTCAATTTAATATTTTTAAAATTTTAGGGGTTTTCTTCTACAGATATTCCGCTGTCAGTTGGTATCTTGGATCCCAGGGCCAGCCCAACCCAGTTGAACACTGTTGAATTTCTGTGGGATCCATCAAAGAGAGCCTCAGCATTCATTCAGGTAAGAGAGAAGTGATATTCCTGTGGTAAATACAATAGTGAGATATCTTACAAAGACCTGGAGACTGAATATGGCCAGGACATGAGGAAAAGAGAAAGATACTAATGATAATATACAAACTCTGTATAATTAATTTGTAGGATACTTGCTAAACCAACTTGCTAGCTACTTGCTAGCGTTGAAGTACTACCCACTACAGCTAGGATATTATTTAAAAAAAAAAATTGGATGTTGCTTTCTAAGCATGGGTTTTGCCTGGAGGAAACTGTTCACAACCTGTTAGTTTTGCTTACTTTTCTCTTTCATGAGTGTTTCTTATCCTCAAATGCCAACTATCTGTTTTTAATCTGTATGTGGAATTTACTTAAATCAAAGAATGCTTTTCTTGTTGCCCTGTTTCTCTCTGAGCTTCTTGTTCGTCTAATTGTTTTGTCCTGAGGAACAGAAATTAAAACGTTTTGAACATTTCTGCCTCTCTTTGTTTCTCTGGAGGAGCCAAAACCTCATGTTCAGGCACCCTCTACATTCAGGGAGTCTGAAATTCAGATTTGCACAGCTTCCAACTGTCTCCAGAGATGAGCACAGCTTTTGTTTTGCCAGGTACATTGCATCAGCACAGAATTTACCCCACGGAAACATGGAGGAGAGAAAGGTGTGCCCTTCCGGGTGCAGATTGACACCTTTAAGCAGAATGAAAATGGTGAATACACAGAACATTTGCATTCTGCAAGCTGCCAGATCAAAGTGTTCAAGGTATGAGGTAGTTTTGGCTTTGTCATCAGCTGGATTAGACAAAGACACAGGAACATGCACAGTTCTTAAAATGTGTAGGAGCGATGCAAATAGTCGGGTAAAAGAACAGACTTTCAACTGGGTATGCTTAGGATCTTAAACAGGGCTCTTGCACTCGAAGTGACATAAGCCTGGAGTTGCTACACAGCAATTCTAGTTAAATTCAAATGACCCAAGTGCTGCATCAGGACTTATGCCAGTCCATTGTGCCTTGAACACTATATAAATACTGAGATCTGTGCTGTGTGGTTATAATAATAAACATAAACCCCTCAACAACTCAAACCTGATGATATTCAGGGTATCTCTTGTATTTTGGTGCTCCCAGACAGTCAAGGCAGTGTGGGTGTTTCCAGTTTCTTTGATTCAATTCTCCATGAACAGTGAGAGTCTAACTTGGAGATCTTAAATTCCCTTCGCTAGTTGCAGCAGAGTTCTCCATGCTACCTGGAAGAGAGAAAGATGATTCTGTTCATCTCTGAAGCTCCTAATTTGGGCATCACAGATGTGTAGTGACTTAACAACAAGCTTTTCATAGGCCTGTTTTCTCAAAGGATCTGCTGCTCTAGTCTTGCTCCTGCAGGGAACGTCTTTCCTTTTCCTGGAGAGATGGTACAAATACCAGTCGAAGTGCCTAATTCATGGGGCTCATGATCTGAAATAGTTGATATCAAATCTTAGGACTGTCAGGTCAGTCTATCTGGAATTGCAACACACTTTAATGGGGGATGTTATAGAAACAGTAGAGATGCGTGACTAATTTTTTTGTCTAGAAAATGCAGATCTGATCTTATTTCATATGTAGAGTCCCCATAAATCTTAAAGAGACTTTTGTGAACAGATTAGAAAAAAAAATCTGTTGGCCTCTGTCTCCAAACTTGTAATATTTGGCATAAGGGAAAGCTTGTGCTTATGCTTATAGCCTAAAGGAGCAGACAGAAAACAGAAGACTGACAGGGAAAAAATGGAGAAGAAGACCACCCAAGAGAAGGAGAAGTATCAGCCTTCCTATGAGACTACTATTCTCACAGAGGTAAAGCATTTTAGACATGTGTTGGACTACTGCAGCATGTTGGGAGATAGATTTGAGAGAAAATGCAGTCTAACTTGAGCCTTGGAGATTGTCTTGTGGACAGATGTATGTCCAG
Organism: Antrostomus carolinensis; assembly: GCF_000700745.2. NCBI lineage: Eukaryota > Metazoa > Chordata > Aves > Caprimulgiformes > Caprimulgidae > Antrostomus > Antrostomus carolinensis. Next base: position 21,894 of record NW_010289426.1, read on the forward strand.
ATCTGACTGAAATTGAAACCTGAGTCCTGAGTGAAAATATAAAATGTTTCTCACTGTTGAAGTTTATAAAAGATGCCAAAGTTTCTTATGTTTCAGGGTATAAACCAACCCTTAACCCTTAGCTCTATTTTCTGCCATGTTCCCAGGCACTTGTCATGACATTAGATGCCACTTGTATGAGGTTTTTTCTTCAGAACTGCCTGGCAAAAGCTCATGTTAGAGGTGGGGCACTTGAACAAATGAATAGGCTGTCTGATTAAATTATTAATCTCTTCTGTGAATGTGCCTATGAGGCTACTATTACATACTAGGTCTCAGAAGATTCTGGCTTGTACTCTAGGAATATCTTGTATGTCTTATATTCTGGTGTAGAGATGTGTATGTTTCTACTCCTCCCTACCATTACTAAGATGTATATATAAGCTTACCCCAGGCTCCAGAATTAATAAGCAACAGGACTCAAGACAATGGTTTAAAAGTGCTGTTCTGTCTCCTTATGGGAATATTTTGTCTTTTGATTTAGTTCTTGGGTTTTTTTTGAAGTGGCTTGCTGGACTTCTAAAAATGATGGGTTTTTCTTAATTTAAATAAACTTCCTGTTTATGAGATCCACTCCCTCCCACTCAATTTTCCTCAAGTTGCCAGGAGCGACCAGCATGTTTTCTAATTCAACGTGGTGGTTGTTAGCAAGGCTCTTGTGTACACAGGCCTAATTCCACTGAGTTGACAGATCCCAAGCTCTCTGTGAGCTCTGATGCACTTTGACATATTGCATGGGGAAATGTGGGTTGCCAAAGAGTTAAATATTTGCTAGTGCTTGTGGGATGATAAAATATTTGCTAGTATTTGTGGAGATGATAAAATTCCAAAGCTACGCTTGTCTTCTTTTTATCATTGCAAACAAGAGTACTACAAAGCATTTTCTTGAGCTCTTGATGGTGGTGGGTTTCACAGAACTAGATTTCTCCTGCTGATTACAGTGGCTTAAATTCAGAATAGTCACCAGTTCTAGCTGGATTACTCTGGTTTTACACTACTGTAATGGAATATGGAGTTTGACCTATATTTGTAAAGACTTTTAGTAGCTTTGTGTCTCTCTGTCCATCTTAAATTTTCTCCCTGTAATACCCATTTATAACTTGAGCTCTTCAACTAATAGCCAGAGATTTTAACAGGCTCGTTCAAATTCTGCTCTCTCACTGGTATAAACCTGAAGCAATGCCACTGGAGCATATTTGTCACTCTTGCCTGGATTTAATTAGGGATTTATAATTGAGACCAGGGGTATTTCTGTATCATTGCTGCCTTCAGTCTGAGTTGACTTACTGGCGTTGCTCTGACTTACAGCTGTGCACACTTTGGCCCAGTGTTATTTGGGGACAGGCTTTGTGAAATGGGAGAAATGTGGAATGCACAACTGGAATCAATCTGGCCCCCTGACAGCCCGCTTGGAGAGCGGCGTAGAAAATCCATGGCCTGTCTCCTCCTCCCAGCAGGAGTGATGAGCTGAAGTTAGTGGTGTGGCAACAGCATGAATGTGGTATGAGAGGAGAATTGAATCCTTTATTTCCATCCTTATGAAAGTATCCCTGCTGCCTTTCTTCCAACAGTGCTCTCCCTGGCCAGATGTGCCTTATCAAATGAACAATGCTCCATCTCCAAGCTACAACAGTTCTCCCAACAGCTTCAACCTTGGAGATGGGTATGTAACAAATTAATGCTTTATCTTTCCTGTTGATATAGTAGCCTTTGTGTGCCCGTTTTGTGTGCCCATGCATTTCATACCTTGGAAGAAGAGGTCAAAGACCACCCTTCCTAGAAAGGGGAAAATATTTCCCACAAAGCCTTTAAAGGCTTTCCATCCAGGAATTTCCTGTGATGCAGAGTACTGTTTCTATGTCTGCTACTTATGTGGTGGCTGGGACATGAGCATCAGAGGACCACCAGAGCAATTCATGCTGTGAATTTCCTCTCTTACTCTTCTGTGTGGGTCAGAGAACACACCATGCCCTGTAGCAGAAATTCCCAGTAGCTTCTGACAAAAGTGTTAGAGGCTTTCAGCCTTCAGCACCACTTCAGAGTTGGTATTTCTTCCTTCCTTTCTGTCTTGAGGTAGTTTGAGGTGATAAATTCCCAGCTGAATGGCATATAAAGAATCCTGTCTGGGGCAAAACCTGCCTGGGTTTTGAGAAGCTGTTCCAGAACAAAGGACTAACAGGAGGCATGTTTAATTCATTAATATAGCTGTCATAAACAGTTTTAGTGGTCCTGAAACACCCAAGATGATAGCTGATGACATAAATATACAGCAGGGTCCTTCGGTACTTCTGAGTCCTCCCTGCAATATACTTTCCCCTAGGAATTTGGTGTAGGCCTTTTTTTTCCCTCCTCTAGGACCCTGGAAACTTGTCACCTTCCCGCAGAGCTTATTAGCTGATCAATGTTGTATCACAAATTTTTAATGAACGACCTCAACCTATGAATAAGGAGAAACACTGCAATGACAAAAATTGTTATTACTAGAGAGATCTGTTGAGCATTTTCTTCCAGTGGTAGATTATTAACTCTTCGGGAAAAGCCTGAAGTCCTGTTGAAGTTTTGTCTATGTTTTAGAAAGGTTTCGTAGAAATGTGGTTTTGTGTAATGTAGTTAAATTGCAATTCAGTATGTTTAATATAACACCGGGGTTGAATTATAAGGTTGTTTATTCAATTTTTGTGAAGAATCATTATCAGACAGTGGATTTAGTTAGGGGATTTCTGGCTCATAGAAATTTTTAGTTTAGCCACCCTGTAGGTCACAACTTCCTTGATTAGATGGTGTCACGTTAGTGAGTCACCCATGTGAAAAAGCTTGAATGAAGTTAGTAAACTGAGTTTTCCTCTCAGTGTTGAGTAGGACCTCAACTGAACAATAAAAGGCTCAAACAGAGATTTTTTTTTTTTTTTTGGTATAGATTTTGGACACCTTTTTAAAAATCTCTTAGAGGAAAAAGCCAAGCTGATATGTAACTTGTGTGTAAGGTGTGACAGTTGAGTCAAATGGAAGAGGGGGAAGAGGATGGCCACTGCGATGTAAAATTTAAAATAATGTTGTTTTTTTTCTCTTCCAACTTTATATAATTTTTTTTAGCAACAGTTCTCCAACCCACCAAGTGGAGCTCCTGCCTCCCAGCAATGATGTAAGTACTTGAGATCATGTTAATGTGGTGCTTTTCTTTTTTAGGACACTGGTGAACAGTTCATTTCAAGACCTTCTTATTCTTTTTGCAATGTAGCATCTCCTTCCTTCTGCTTCTATTCAAGATGCCCAGCAGTGGCTTCATCGTAATAGGTTCTCTCCATTCTGTAGACTCTTCTCAAGTTTTTCGGGTGAGTTTAAACAGTCCAATTATTTTGTCTTTATTCTCTTTTATAAGCACAGCCCATGCTTCATATCAATAGCATCTGCTGCTGGCCACTGTTAATGGGATCACTGGTCTAATCCAGTGTAGCTGTTTTTTTGTGCTTAGTTTAGTTAGCATATGCCAAAACAGTTTGTAGAAATATAGAATAAGTAAAGATGGAAGAGAATAAGTTAAGATCGAAGGGACTTCTTGAGTTCATTAGGTGCAACCCCCTGCTTGAAGCAAGTCTAGGGCCTTGTGCAGTTGTGTTTTAGTATGTTCAAGGTTGGAAATCCCACCATTTCTCTAAGCAACCTCTTCAACTACTTGACTACTCTCACAGTGAAAAAGTTTTTCCTTATACCTAATCAGTGTTTCTCATCTTCTGTCTGCTGCCTCTCATTCTGTCCCTGTGCACTTTGAGAAGAGTCTGGCTCCATCTGCAGCTCTGTCTTCACCATACCCTTCTGTTAGGTAGTTGTACACAGCAGTAAGATGGTGGAAAGTGGAATTGTTAAACATGTTGGTACCTTGAGGACCCTATTTCTCACTTTCAACTTGATTAGATAATCTGGTGAACATGTCAATTAGAGAAAATTGGGCCATTTTATGACCAGTGTTTAATATCTAGCTTGTTTCTGAGTTGGCTAGAATATCTTCCAGTGCAGCACTGCTCTTTTGGCAGCTTCTAGCTCTATTTCACAATGGTTGATTTGCAGTGTACACCTCTGTAATTTGAAACTTCTCTAGGCAAACCTGTCTGATTCAGCTTTGTGCATTCTCTCCCCCTGCCCTTTTCTGCTGCCCATACACACAATTTGGAACCTAAGATTTGCTTAACTTCTGAAAAAAAATCAATTTGAAATACATAGGTGCTGACTTACTGAAGATGTCCAAAGAAGATTTTGTTCAAATCTGTGGGCCTGCTGATGGAATTCGGCTTTTTAATGCAATCAAAGGAAGGTTTGTACTTCTTCCTTCCTATTTTTTTGTTATGTAAGCATCCCTTGGTAATTTCAGTATTAACTAGAAGTTAATTCTGGAGCTGTAGCATTTAGACTTCCTTTTAACACTTAAGAGAGGTGATCTCAGAAGCTGGAGATCACAATGGTATTCAAATCCGAGCACAGCTCAGAAATGTTGCTGAAATGAAGGAGCATAATGTGGATCTCCAGTGGTTTATTTGCTACCAGCTGATAGCTTCCATTCACTTCGTATGAGAGACAGCCTACAATACTCTGTGTTGCATCTCCATCACAAGTAACAAACAACAAACCAACCAACCAATGCCTGAAGCCTCAAATGACTCTTAAATTTTCCTTTATTGCAATAACATAATTCTACAGCTGGGTAGGATTCAAATCAGTAAAGGCAGGTTTGATGAGCTGCTTGGCAAGTGCTGTAAATTGTTTATTCTTATCTGATTCTGAAGAGATTAAGGTGCTCTGCACTGTACCACCACTCCCCCGGGGGCTCTTACTAGACCTCCTAAGAAATGGCATCATCAGCATCAAGACTATCCCTTAGTTGGTTATTTGTGTACAGCCTGAGTGATTCCATCTCATATTGTTTGGTAGCTGACTGGAACAATTTTAGATCTACTAAGTAACTCACTACTTTTTTTTTAATAATCCATAGAAATGTAAGGCCCAAGATGACAATTTATGTCTGTCAAGAACCAGAGCAAAACAGGTCCCATCTCCACCAAAAACGAGAAAATGGAGATGGCAGTCTTTGTGGTAAGTTTTTAGATATGGATTTAGTTAAACACTTACCTGGTGAGAATGCTGCTTTCTGCCTGAGCTCCTGTGTGGAACAGCTTGGTGTCCTGGGTGTTTAAAAAGGTCCTGTTTATCCCAGTTCTGCCACTTTGGTCAGTTTCAGGGTTACAGATTCTGACTGGTACCATCTTGCCTGGGGAACAGACCCAAGCTTACAAGCTATCTGCAGAATGACACAGAAAAATCTCTATTCATTTCTTAATAGGGACCATAGCATGATAAAAACTACCTTCCCACCCACAACTTGCTTTAGATTATGACTTGTTTGAAAATATTTTGGGAAATGGAAGGTCGGTGTGTCTTAAAGTGAGGTTCTAATTCTTGGAAGTTTAAAGCTTTTGGGGACTCAATGCTCTTAACTGTGAACAAATGAGAACAAAGATTGTCCTGAGTTCTTGTACATAGTATTAACCAGGCACAGCTTTTCTACGTGGTTGTTTCTACCATTTGGATTGGATTTAAAAAAATAATACTATCATCTGCAGTTATTTGATATATTGTAGTCTTTAGTTTGTGCCTGTGGGAATAGTGGAATAAAATCTAAAAAAATACTACTTTTGTATAATAGCATATCATGTGTTTTACTCTTTAATTGGATCTACTTTAAAATGTCAAAATCAGTAAAAGTAGATTATCCAAAAATATTAACATCTTTACGAGGGGGTTTTTTTTAGTGCCCCATGATACATGTTGTCATTGGTCCCTGTGTTTTCCCCTGGGCAAAAGTGATATGTGCTTTATTTGCCCACTGCATCCAAATACTGGGTATTTTTCTACAAATCATCAAGCTGGATATTTGGGGGCTGCTTTAAAGGTATTAAGCTTGTTTATCTACTGTCAAGATTTGAACCTTGATCTTAAACCCATTTTGGTTGTTGATGTTGAGCATCTTGGTGTTATCTGTAGTTGCTATTCTAGAATTACTTTATAATTCTGTAATTACTTTCAACTCACTGCAGTATATCATGCAATCTTCTTGGAAGAATTGACCACATTGGAATTAATCGAGAAGATTGCCAACTTGTACAGCATTTCTCCACAGCAGATAAATCGAATCTATCGTCAGGGACCCACAGGGATCCATGTATTAGTGAGCAATGAGGTAAGGGGTTAATGAAAACTCTGTCACAGCTGTAACAATTGTCTGACTTCTTGAAGTTAGAATGACCTTTTAAATTATGGAATGAATCTTTGAGGCAGCTTTGCAAGGTTACTAATCCCAACAAGTTAAAGCAAATACCTAAAGGAAATAATTCATGCATGCCATTTGTTTTGGTATGGATTTAAGATTGTTGCTTTGTAAAAGAAGTTTTTTTGAAAACAAAACAAAACACACAAAAAAATTGTCATTTCCTTTTCATGTTGGCTACTTAAACAAATTCTGGAGTCAGCATCTAAAGTGAGAACCTTTAAAATTGAATAGGAAAGTTTCCTGAAGAAAGCAAGTCTGAAAAATTTTTAGGACAATTAGTCTTACATCATAGCCAGTGGTTACAGCCACTGGGTCAGAGTCAGTGCTGTGTAAGTGCACACTATAATTTCATGGACCTCTGCTAGCTGTTTGTATCCCATTATATGATGGCTTAATTTAGCCCATTCCATTAACGTGAAGGTTAATAGTGAGTTGCCCTTCTTCCTCTTTTCCCCCCACTAAATTACTTACTCATTCATGCACCAGAATCACTTAAGGAGCTTCATTTATAAGAAACATTGTTAAAACAAATGAAGCAGAGCATAGGTCTCAACTGGAGCCTAAATTGAAGGCTGTAATGCTTATTCCTAAAGTCTCTTTGCTATTTCAGCCTGATTAAATCTGAAACCTTGATGCTTTATGGATGTAAAGTGCTTGGAGGCAACTCTTGGTAGGGGAATTGCCTGAACCAGCTTGGGTATAAGGGTTTAAGTATTTATTTGAGTCAATCATTAACAATGTCTATTGCTTTTTTAATAATTTTTTTCTTGTTCTAGTACTATAGTGGCAAGATTGAGGCACTCTATGAATGTACTTCATGCATTGTTAGGCACAGACACACAGACTGGCCAGTGAAGTTGGATTTTTACAGGAGCAGGGGGTGGATGTTAAACCCCAGAGAGAACAGGGAGATTAGACTAAATTGAGAAGGATATTTGGTGTGAGAATTTACAGCTGGAAAGTGCTCTACTTGAATGATATTCAATAGCTAGGAGAAGGCTTTTGCTTAAAAGCTGGATTTTCTGAGCTGATCAGAGAGGTTTTGGTCTGAAGTTAGGTGTCCAGAATCTGCTCCAACTACATGAGACACATGTAATTCACCTCCTCTGTCCCACACTGCTACTCTCAGATGGGAGGAATGGGTAAAGATGAGGCTTAAATGAGCATTTCGGATTGGATCTGAAGTCAGCTGAATCTCTTTATTCACCTCTTTAGTTAGGGGCCTCACTAGAACCTGCACATATTCTGCAAATCTAGTTGTTTCTCATGAATAACTCAAATAGCTTTAGATACTGATCTTATTTCCCATGGTCTGCCTTACCTCTCATAGCAGTTTCATTAAGATTCCTGTGCCTCAACGAAATACAAAGAAGTAAATGATTCCTGCAAGCACAGCATCTATAGTAATGTCTGGTTAATATACCCAAGTGGACGTTGCTGAGATGGCATTATAGTAACAGTATTCCTTTATTCAGCAAGTAGTTAATTTCTCAGCACTGACCACTTCTAGGCGTTATCCCAGAAGCTCGTGTAAGTTCAACAAAGCTTCATGGTTCAGCTGAATTTGTGAACGTATTACCATTGCTAGATTTTAGGAGAGGGGCTGTCTTCATCCAGTCTAAAATAGTATAGCTTCATTGAAGGCAATTAAGAGCATGGTCTTTAATAGACTAACTGGAGTGATATAAGAACTTGCAGGATCAAGAGCTGCAAAGGGGATGGTAAAATGCTGAACAAGCCAGACAGTTCCAGGCAAGCACTTTAGTATAAGCTTCTCTAAAGCACATTTACAGCAGTAAGGACTTTAGTTAATCAGTCATGTACTTTAAAAACCTTATGGGCAGAGTTACTCAGGACTGTGTAGGACTAGACACCAAATGTTGTTTGATAACTCTCCTCTAAGTTCTGTACTGGCACTGAAAGAAACTTGAATTAAATTACTAAAAAAAAATTGTGTTGGATTTTTTCCTTCTGCCCTTCAGATGGTGCAAAACTTCCAAGATGAATCTTGTTTTGTTATCAGCACATTAAAAGGTATGTACTGCTGCTGATACTACATGTAGTTCTAAAGATACTTTCTCCTTTAAATTGCACTAAACGTTATCAGAAACTCAGTGCTGTTACCCTGAAAAGAGAAATAGTCTAATTTAGTGTAAGTCAAGGTCTTGCATCAACTTACGCTGTGATAGACTGATTGATCAATGTTTTCCTCTCAGTTACAGTGTTACAAAACTTTAATAAATCCATTGATACCACTGATATAAATAAGCAGAAAACATTCTAGTAAAATGATGACCATTAGTATGTTGTATTTTTTTATGAAAATGCTTTGACCTAGAGGTTCAACATTGATTTTGATGAATGGGTTGGGGAACAAGAGTACAAACTATTGCAAACTACCTAAGAAGAAAATCTGGAGTTCTGTATCTGTGCTGTTTTCTAAAAGCAATGAAAAAATGCTTTGCGTTTCTTTGTTACAGCTGAAAGCAATGATGGCTACCACATCATTTTAAAATGACCGTGCTGCACAGAAAGACTTTAACAGCCTAAAGTTTAGTGCCTCACTGAGATTGCTACAACCTAGACTGGAAACATGAAGAACCTTCTGGATAAAATGCTCCTATGAACTAAGAATTACCAATCAGCTAAAGGAAAAACTTGCTTTTACAGATACACATTTGCGGTGGTGTGTGGTTTTGGTTGTTGTTTTTTTTTTGTTGGTGGTTTTTTTTTTTTTTTTTTTTTTTTGAAGCTGGGGCTGAGAACATCCTCAAAGCTTGTACATGTTTCTTCCTCCCTCCCTTCCTCTTCAGTCTTAAAAATTGTCGAGGTTTCTGCTTATTACTTAGAAACATCTGCCTTGTAGTAAAGGGAAATGAAAGATAAACAAAACCCAATTTTCTAGACCCCTCATGGTTGGGTGAATTGATTTATTTACTGTTCTGAGTGCTCTCTTTCCACACACACCCTTTTGCTGATGAACATAGGCTCCTTGGAGCTGCTGTTTTACTCCTTGAGGTGGAAGGCTCAGGGCTAAATCTAGAAACAGACTGGGCACTGAAGAGGATGGATTTGATGCCCTGTCCTCACCCAGAGTGTCAGCCCTGGGAGCCCGCACTTAGCTGCTTTCTACCTGTAGATGTGCTCAAAGTCCAGAGACCTAAGTCCGTCCTGACAGAGCTTCTGTAAGAGCAATCCAACAGAACAGTTTTGCAGGGTTCGAGGGAGGACAGACAACCCGAGGCAAGCAGTTCAGTACCATATCGTATCTTCAGCTTTAGAGTAGTCTTAAGTGGAGTATATGAAGGTTTTCTGAGGGAAGTGTTTTGAACATTGAAAGTTACAGAGCTCATGATAAATTTGTACTGTGAATTTATTCTACTCTGCAAAGTGTTGATTAACTGCTATCTTTACTCTAACTGGGAATTAGGTTATGATTTTAATGATTTTTCTTCCTGTTACTCACTGAAGTAAGTAAAACTGGGTGTTGATTGAGTCCAGGTAACGGATCATCTTAGTTGCTGCTCCTTATATTCTTGCTGTTTCACTTTTGACTCCTGTTTCAAATATCTGCAACTATGGTCAACTCCACCCTCCCTGGGTCTTTTGGGATGCCATCCAGACTCCACTAAGCTGAAAAAGTGGCTTCCACTGATGTCAAAGGCATACTGGATCACACTCTTCACAGATGGAGTCTTTTCACTGTCAGCAGCTAATTAATAAGGCTGTTTCCCAAACTGAAGGTCCATATAGCATCAAATTCTGATACTTGAACATTTAATTTCATCCTGAATTGAGATGGAAAGCTGAAATACCAAAAAATTTCCTGGAATGGAAATTTTTCAAAAAATGAGAAATTGTCATATGGAAAATGCTGAATAAAATGTTCTAGCCTTTTGAAATGGAAACATTTAATTAAATCCATTTGGCCCTTAGAGCAGCATCAGTTTGAGCTACTGTTGCAGACCTCAGAAATTACCCTTCAAGTGCCTTGTGCGCCATGTCTCCCTTGGGGCCCAGCTCTTTGGCTGGATTACAGATCCCATGATGCTCTTACTGTGGGTTAGTCAAAGGGGAATGCGTCACGAAGGCTGGAGGGATGCCCAGGAGCCCAGCCTTCTGGGAAAGAGGGGGACATGCAGCCTGTGAATTACAGCTCCCAGCTGACACTGGAGGAATTCGGACGGACATAGACTGATATTTTTCTGACAAAACTGTTGTATTTCAAGTAGTTTTCCCAACAGAAATAAACAGCAAAATATTAAGAAGAGCAACCTTTTTTTCATTAAAAGCATCAAGTTTTGCGCAAAAGACCCCACCCATCCCCACTGATTTTTTTTTACACCAAAAATAATACTAGAATAGAAAAATCGTGTTACAATGGGAAAACCTTCAGCCAACTCAGCTTATTGAGTAACATTGCCTACTTAGGCACGATCTTGCTCAACTGGCTGTCCTGGATGCTCCATGAATTGTTGTGTTTCTCCAAAAAGGATGCCCAGTCTTTGGGACACAGTGATTCCTCCTCTGAAGTGAAGGAACTTGAGGCTTCTTGGTTAAGGACCAGGCTGTGTAGGTAAGGAGGTTGTATGTGGTCTCCTGACACAGAGGGGAGATCAGACAGAGAGGCCAGGATGAGCTTTGGGGAAAGAAGTGTCTTTGCGGAGGATGGGGAATGCCACCTTTTTGAGAAGAAGGTCAGGCCATGCCAAGCTTGACCCTGCCTTGGTGTCTCTGTCACCTCCTTGGTTCTGCAGCCTGCTCTGCACTGCTGTGTGCACGTGGAGTGGTGCATCTGGAGAGGCCCTGGGCACTGAGGCATCCAGGTTGTGGCCACAGAGTTACAGCTTTCTTCCAAACCAAGGAATAAATCCCAGTTGTGTTTGTGAGCAGGTGGGACCAACATGTCCTGTGTATCAGGAGTGGTCTGACTTATTTTGTGGAAGGCACTTTAGAAGATGTACATTAGCTGTGCTTTTTCATCCTGTTTTTGAATACTAGCCCAATATGTGGCATAGCTGTTGTTGGCATGCAACTCAGAGAAGTGAATTTGACCTGATGAGAAGGGTTTAAAAAAGACCTTGGAGCTGCCAGGAGTGTAGCCTGTGCTCCACTAACATGTGATAACCCTGTAATTCAGGGTACACAGCAACAATGAAACACAGCAGTATGAAGAAAGGATAGAGGTAGCTTTGCTCCCAGAGTTAGGAACTGAGAACTGTTTGCCTCTTTTTTCTTTTTTTCTTTTTTTTTTCTTTTTTTTTTCTTTTTTTTTCTTTTTTTTTTCTTTTTTTTTCTTTTTTTTTTTTTTTTTTTTTTTTTTTTTTTTTCTTTTTTTTTCTTTTTTTTTTCTTTTTTTTTCTTTTTTTTTTCTTTTTTTTTTTTTTAAATATAACTTGTTCTTGATTATTTAAAAACCAAAACTTGCCCCTAAGGAATTACATGCAGAACTCCTCAATAGTGTTTCAGTAGCCTTGCTTGATTAATTTTCAACAAAAATAACTCTCTGTTAGGGCCTTATTATGTTTAGATTTTTTAAAAATAAAATAATTTTGTACTTATATGAGGGTGGATTTGACAGTATATCTTGTTCTCCTTTCCATGCTGTAAGAAGGTATGCCAGAGTAAACAATCACATAGATTATATATATTGTCCTATTAGGTGGGCTCTATGGTTTTATCCCTGGTAGCCTGTTTGTAAAGCTGTATAATGTTAAAGTGTGTGTAAAGCCTGTGCTTACCTGACAGAGTAGTTCTAGTCCTTGTTGAACCAGCAGAAATTTGGAGGGTTGTGCTTAGTAACATACAGGCCCATGAAGATGCAGGACAGCTAGCTTAGTGTCTAGGAGAATGTCGAGTTACTTCAACTTAGAGTCATAGACTGTATCTCGAGTTGGAAGGCACCCATAAGGATCATTGAGCCCAGCTCCCTGCACCTTGCAGGACTTTCTAAAGTTTTAAACCATATGACTGAGAGTCATCCAAATGCTCCTTGAACTCTCATAACTTGGTGACATGACCACTTCCCTGGGGAGCCTGTTCCAGTGACCAACCACCCTCCCCATGAGGAACTTTTTCCTAATGTCTAATCTGAACTTGCCCTGACACAGCTTCATTCCATTTCTTCATGTCCTATCACTAGTCACCACAGAGAGGAGATCAGCAGCCCTTTCTCCACTGTCCCCCTTGAGGAAGGTGTAGACTGTGATGCATCTCTGGGTGTTAGGAAATCACGTTGCACTCTTTGCCCTTGTTGCATGATGCTGTGTAACCAACAGATTGTTGTATGTGAGCGAAGTGGCCATAAACCGTCATGGCTAAGCAGCTATTACAAGTGGTCAGAGCAATGTTGGTGTGGGATTGGACCGCTGGTGAACCTTCCCCTCTGCATCCTACAAACATTAAAGTAAACCCTTGCCCTGTTGATGTTTTTGAGTTTGTACATGCAGGAACCAAGCAAAGCCTTCAGGATTTATATTAGTGGCTTATGTGAAGAGTGAGAAACTTGTCTCACCTGTGTAAGTGGCAGGTAATCAGCTAGTTGCTTAAACTCTCCCTGGGGTTACAGAGGGTCTGGCATCCCTGGAGAGACTCATGTGCCCTATTTGAGGATGTGACAGCCTCCACAAGGAAGCTTTTGTCTCCTCAAGACTAGAGGAAGCACAAATTATCAGTCTGGGCTAGATTTCTCAATTCTAGATAGGCTAAAGGCAAGGGAGATGAGTAGCTCCCCCTCACCTAAATATCCAAAAGGGTTTTGCATTTACTTTGCTCTGAAGTGCTTGTTACATTGATTCTTGCTTTTCTTGTTTTGTTGCCTCTATTTCTTTTTTAAAAAGTAACAAATGAAACCTCCTGCTCAAAGTGGTTTAAATGAGACTTTTTTCAGATTTATATGTGAAATTTGTGCAGCAGACCTTTATAAGCTCTGAGTTTTAGGATTACAACGAATAATATGGTATCCCACACTGTCCAGCTCTTAGGTTGTATATATGATGACAGCCACTATGAGTAGAAGCGGGCTTGCTGGGGATGAAAAGGCAGAATCATTACATGATTAAAACCAAAATTACTCCAACCAGTGCTTCTAAGTTCTTGTCAGAACGGTACTGACTGTTTGAAATTATTTCATAAATTGCAGCTTTTTCTCTGGCACCTGAATAAATTGATACAGATCAGTTAGTATGACTCTGGTGATGGTCTGAGAACTCATAGAAATGCCCATGATACCGAACTGCAGGGGTGAGAAGGGGCAAATAATCTGGTGATGGAAATTTCTGCCATCTGCCTGAGGTGGCAGAACTGGTGTTACTGAAATTAAAGCTCCTGTTCTTTCAGCCAACCCTGCTTGGTTAATTTGCTAAAATAGAAATAATAATTCAGTCTGGAAAATATTGGAGTTCTCATTGTCTTGGTGTGAAATTTAATGGGCTGAAGTTTCAAGACTTGGAGGTGGTAAAAGGATTCTTGCAGTTGAGAAGTCCTTATAATGTAACATATACATATTTATGCATATATATACACACATACATACTGTACTGTATCAACACATATATGTGCTGAGTACTTGTGTTCTTTGGCTTTAACTGGTACTCTGCTTTGTTTCATTGCAGTTCAATGTAAAAGACTCTGGTTGATCAAGCTTCAAAACTTGGCCATTCCTTGGGTAGAAGTGTAAAAGTCCATAATAGTGACCCTGGGTGATTTGGACATGGCACACTTGGAGCCATGTAAATTTGATGAATTTTTGCAATATAAATCCCAGGCCTTGGTGAAGACAAGCATATTCTTGCTCTAACACTGCAGTTCTATATTGCAGCTTCTGAAAATTAGTTAGATTAAAAGAGACATAAATTGCCCAACGCTTTGTAATCTAGTAAGACCTACTCCCTAAGCAGAACAACCGTACGATGACTTTCCTAGCTTGATATTGTATTGCTTAAGCATTGGCTGTAATTTTAACAATCATCCGATGGATGACTGGGACAGGTTTTTTTTTTGTTTGTATCTGGTTTTGATTTTGACTGTTCTCAAAGAAATACTTGTATTCAAACTGTAGCTTCTCTTTCTCTTCCAGTTATGAAATGGTTTAACTTTATGCTACTCATAGAAATGTTTTAAGATTATAATCTGTTTGACAGCAAAGGGTACTCAAAGTGGGGAGTGTTTGTTTGGCCTTGATCATCACAGCTGTGGGTGAATATGAGAAGACAGACTGGAGGTGTATCAACATCCTTGCCTCTGTTTAAAAAAAAAAAGGGTTCAGTGGGTGCCTATCTTTTGTGCATTTTTGATTTGTACCTTTTTTTTTTTTGTCATTCCCTCAAAATTCTTCTGCTCCCTGTGGGAGGACACATTGGTGAGCAGCTGGTGTGTCCAACTTTTTAAAGTAGCTTGCTGTTGTCCCAGTTTGCTTGGGGTGAATGTTTATCTTTCAAAGGGCTAGGGGAGTTACCTCTTCACTGACAATGCAGCCGTTGGAGACAGCTGATGCTGACCACAAAGTCAGTGTGATGGGTGAGGGCGAGTGGAGGTGGAGGCTGAGGCGTACCAGGTGTGAGTAAATACTGCCACACTCTTTGTCTTTTCATTTGTTGGTTTTTGGGTTTTTTTGTACATTAATTAAAAAAAAAAAAAAAAAAAAAGCATATTTTGCACTGGCTCTTGTACTGTTGTGCAGAAGAAATCTGTATCTAGAATCTGTGCTCCAGTCAAAATGCAAATAAACCTGTTTGTAAGAAGCATGGGTTTTGTCTCTCCTTTGCTTGGTGTGGATGGGCGCAGGAGAGCCTTGGCATCGGCTCCTCCTCAGCATGCAGCTGTAAGGTGCTGGGCACCCTCTCAAAATCAGTGAGACTGGAGTTTGCAAAGTGCTGGTGAGAGAGCGTCAGCTGGAGCCAAATGTCCTGCAGCGTTTTCTTCATGTTGGGACTGACTTCATTTCTCCACAGCACAATGCAGTGACTAGTCTGTAATTAATCCAGGTCAAGGCACGAGGAGAAATGCCTAATTCTTGCAGAAGCCATGACAGTGGGCATATGCTTTAGTGAGAGCACAAGCTGTGCTAGATGACAGCTGGCTTTGGTCTTGCAGTGCTCAGAGGACGCAGGTCCTTTGTGACATCAGAGACAAGCAAAAAGTCCTTCCTGGTAGCAATGCTCTGTCCCGTTTAGCAGCTGTTAGACACACACTGGAGAAGAGGCACTGAGGTTTGGATTCACAATGGTTTGGCTGGGAACACTTAATATCTTCTAAGGGTTAAGCCATAGATCTAATAATATACATGTTCAGGGGACTGATAGACGTCTGTTGTCATTTTACAGTTGGAGGAGATGGAGCCCAGTTTGCAAACAGAATCTTCAAGCAGCCAGACTTGGCATTAAAGCAAAGGAGAAGGAATGGATGTACTGCCATGTAAGGGTGCTGCTTAATCTGGACTAAGAAGCGTTCTGCAGACTGAAAGTGATCAGCTTCTCCCAAGATCTCTTTGATTTCAAGAGCAATTTCAGCTCCTTTCTTTTGCAGAAGTATTTGAATCACAAAACTAGAAAATGCAGCATGTGCCCCTGCATGTATCAGTTCATGTGCAAAGTATGATGGTACAGATGATGTTCCCAGATGAAGATAGTTGAGAATTGATTGTTTATCCCTACTGATGACTTGGGCATCCCTGACAAGAGGAAAGGGTCTGTCTGCTCTAGTTTCTTTTAGCTTAAAGTTTCACAGGAGGTAAAAATCAAGCTCTCTGAAGTGTTCAGAGATACTAAGTGTTCAAATCCTCTATGCCTAGTTAGCCAGCATTGTATCTCACAGGGCTGCTGGGATTCAACAAGACTTCTTCAGCTTGTGCATAGGTTTAAGTCCACTTGCAGGCAGCAGCAGGGGAGCCGGGTGGGTTGTGCTGTGATGGCAGGATGCTGGTAGGCACTTGGGCATCTGGGACTGGCATTTGGGCTCTCCAGGGCTGGCTGGAGGGTGCTGAGTGTGTGAGGCCACCAGCAGCAAGTGCTTGGTGGTTGTATGAGCCCTGGCAGCTGCAGGGGCCATCCCCAGGGCTTTCAGGAGGATGGAGGTGAATCCCTCCTGGAGCCCCCCAGGTGTGGGGTACCATGTGAACGTTGCATGCGTGGGTGGTTCCCACTGAGCACCATGCAAAATTATCCCTCCTCTGTAAGCCTGATGCATGTCCTAGCAGGGGTTGGTAAATGCATAAAGGAATACTTGGAAGGTCTTTACCTAAAATTGCCTAATAAAAGGGATTCAAAGAGAAAAGGATGATGCTGCACAACTTAATTTCTATGGGAGACACACCTAGAGAAGCTTATAAGGAAAAGACCTCCCAGGGAATGTACCCAGAAGTCAGCAGCAGCTGTAATTAAGACTGGACAGGAGCTGAAAAGAGCTTTTAATGAGTGAGAGCCAAGACCTAAGACTGGAGCTGCTTAGCCGAAGTGTTGGCCTAATCTCATCTAAATCCTCAACAGCAAGCAAACATTTTAAAATTAATTTTCCAATTTACAGAACAATGCAGTCTTTCAGTTAAAAGGATTAGTCACAACTATGGGGCAGGCAAGGAAATAACATCCTTCATACTCTTTCTGTAAAGAAGCTAAATGCTTCCAGGCTTACCTGGGTAGGAAAGATTTGACGCAGCAATAATTTAATTTTTTTTTTTAGTATATTACAGCAGAGGCTGGTTGTCCCAATCAAAGTGGTGTTTCAGACAAGCATAAACTTCTCTGCTCCCCAGAGATGTGTGGCCCAGGGAGGTAGGGCAGCAACTGGGCTTTGGGATGCACCAGCCTCTCACATTTCAGGAGGGAACTAAGGTGCCAAGTGCTGTGAGTCTCCCTAGGAGAGCACAACAGGCTGTAGTGCCTGTCTTGGCTCATAAAAAAAAAAAGGGTGTCCTTTCTCCCATTTCTTGGAGGGTGGTGATGCAAATCAGGCTCTATGCTCAATTATTATCCTATGCTAGCAAGTTACGGCAACAAATAAAATCCACTTTGGAGCATGTTGACTAAGGACAACAAACAGAAAGCTGGAAGAAAATAACGTTTTAAACAAAACAAAACAACAAAAAATAGCATACCACAGCCCTGGATAAATTCCCCCTCAGGTGATGAGTGATCTTGGAGAGACAGATCACCTATGTCCTTATGTTGGGACTTGTAAACCAGCATCTGCCTGCTTACCTCTATGGATTTGTAGGCACAGAGCCATGATTTGTCCTTTTCCCTCTCATAAAGGAGAGAGGGTGCCTGATAGGTAAGTTAGAAGTGCTGCTCTTTATGAAAATATAGACACTTCTGTTTACTTTTACTATATTTTTTTTTAATCCTAAAGTCTTATAATTTTGACTGTTGCGAATAATGCTGCTATCCATTTTGCAGTCTAGAAAAGCCTCAGCTCTGATTTCACTGATATTAAGTCATAAGCAAGTATGGTGTAGCTGGAAAAAAGATTGATTAGCAGGAATCCAAAATTAGCTGAGCACACTAGTGCACTGAGAAATGCACTTTTTAAGGTGCAATTCCAATGCTGAAAATTTAAATGCTGAAGTTAAGAATATGCTTTAGGGAGAAGATGCACTGGAAATATCATGTTGGATAGACTTGAGCGAGTGCAATACTAGGAGAAATTTCTTTGTGAAACCATTTTCAGGGCTTAGCATCTCCCAGAAGAAAAAGTTTTCCGGATGGTTGGCACCACTTTGGAATTTAAGATCTCCATGACATCCCCTAATAGTTTAACCTGTGGTAGTAAAATCAGGGAAAAGTTGAAAAGTGAAAAAATGAGCACATGACATTCTGCAGGAATGAAAATGTGGCTGAGGCTGCGTGGCTGGAGCAGCCTGGGAAAGGAAAGCTCAGCGCAAAAGCATGGAGGCCACATAAGTTAAGCCAAGTGCGTGCTTGGGCACAGCTGTCCTGAGGATGAAGAACATTGTCCCGGGCAATTATTCCAGAACCGCCCACAGTTTCCCTTTACCAACAGATTTACCTAATTTCATGGTGATGCCTGTGTGGCCACAACTTTTGTTTCTTGAGCAGCCATAGCTGTTTACTGTCACATGCCTGGCCTGAAAGAAATAAAGCCCAAGTGAGAACATGGGGATAAATTTGGCGATTGTTGAAGTAATTAAAGGGGGGGTGGGGAAGCAGAGGCATTTTGCTTTGCTTTTTCAAAAGCTTTGGCTCCCTTATGGCTCTGCCAGTCCCTGCCAATGGCTTTGCAGCATCCCCATCATCTTTGCAGAAGAGGTATGCTGGTTCCCTGCCTCTCTCCATAGTTTAAACAAAAAAAGTGAGTCCACAAATTTTGTAATGAAGGTGGGAAGGAGGGTTTTGTAGTACCAGCTTTCACCACTTGGCATGGGTGCCTGTATAAAGAAAGCCCAGGCCTCCCAGTTAGGCTGTTCTTATTGGTTTCTGGAGAACACCATGTGTCTCCATGGACAATACAGGGTATTTCATGATACTTGCCTTAAGTGACGGCTGAGAGTGGGTGGTAGGATTGTCCCCTGGAGTCTCATCTTTGGGCACCCTTTTAAGGACTAGTGGCTCTTCATTTTAAAATAGGTTAGTTATGGATCGGTTGGGTTTCTGGCTTGTCGTTAGAAAATCATCACCACAATCACGTACTGGCCACCTACACAAGCAAAGCAATTGAGTAAATGAACCTTTTGATTCCTGCAGACTCCCACTTTAAAACAATGAAACAAGTTTTCCTTTTTCCTGAATGTCACCAAGTGGTGTTGATCTGTCACCTTTCAGGCTCTTACACCCACAGGTGATGTCCCTCTTGGTCTTTCTCAGTGAGTAATTCCTTTAAAATTATAGTTAAATGCCTCTGAACCCCAGTAGTGCAAAGAGAAGGACTGGGAGACTGAATTGAGAACCTGGGCCAAAGAGATGTACATGTTCATCAGGGCTTGGTGGCTATGAGTTCAGGTAGAATAAGGTAATAAATAAGAACCTCATATATTAAAAAAAGAAATTAAATTTTACATAGCACCCACTAAGCACTGGAAGAATGGTAAGACCTTAAATATCACGTGCATCACTTAGTTAATAATTTACCTAAATATAGAGATCTGTTTTGACAGTATGTGTGTTGTCTGTAGTGTCTGTTTAGGGTGTATCACTAAGCATAAGACAATTTTTAACTTGATTCTTTCTGTAGTGATTTATAGCTGAAGGCAGAATAAGCCATTAAGTAAAAAACTGACAGGCCATGTTGGTAGTTGGGAGTACAAGACAGTAAACCCCCATCCTGGCAGAATGCTGAACCCCCCAAGGCTCCGAGTCACACCCCTGGGGTCCTTTCTCAGCTGTTTTGCCTGTCACCTTCAGCATGGTGCCAGGTGGGTTAAAGGCAAAGAAGCCTCTTATTAGTAAGTGTTGGGGAAGAAAATGATGGCCTTTATTAAAGACTGACACTTTTTCACCTACACATTTTACTTTTTGGGGAGGTCTTGAAAGGAAGCCAGGGCTGAAAATCCCCTTTTCACCAAAGCTAGGAGAATATTCCTGGAAGATGCAAACAAGGCAGCAGGTGCTCTTAGGAATTTGAATTTCCCATATTGATCCATGATGGGGTCAGCCTTACTACTGCAGAGACATGGAGCCCTCCCTGCATGTGGTTAGGAGACCTGGCTTTATAAAGCCAGTCGTTTCCCTTCCTAGGTGGCTGCAGAAGAGGCAGTGCTGGGGTAAGAGGAGGGGATCTGTCCCAGGTGAGTGGCTGAAGAGGCTGAACTTGTGTGTTGTTAACTACTAGTGTGTGCTGCACTTCTTGCTGGGCTTTGTTATTCTCCTTAAAGGTGTGTACCAGGTCTCACAATGTGAAAATCTGTTGCTTTTCTCTTTCCCCACCCATAACAGTATTTTCCCCTCCTCTCTGTTCCATGCTAGCTGTGCTACAAGGCTTTGTCATTATAGCAATGGGTGCTGCTTCCTTAGGACTTAACAGCATAGTTGGGAGAAGTTCTTTGATGGGAACATCTAGTAATCCTGATAGTCTCTTTCTAGTGAATGATACTCCATTTTCTATTTCTGACTTGTTCCTTCATCTCATCAGAACTGTCTAGGGGATAAAAATGGGCACACAGGCAAGTAGCTTTCAGACCTCAAACCATAAGACCAAAGTCTTGGGGTACCCAACAGCATTGCCTGCTGCTGTAAACTGTGTTGATCCCTCCTGATGTGGCACACCTGTGCTTTTTAATCCATTACTAGCCCAGTGCTGGTTGTATAGTGCTTGGCATTGGCTGGAGCTGCAGAAGGATGGAATTAAACTAATTACAGGATGGTGATTTTGCACTCAATGAGATAATTACTCTTGAAAACTGGCAGTATGGATGAAACTTGCTCCCAGCCTTAATATCAGGTTTCACCATCTTGCCAGAATGTGTGATTGATGTCAACCTTGATTGTGACAAAGGCTATAAACTCATAGGCTCATAAAACAATTCAGAGTGGAAGGAGTCTTCAACAGTCATCTGGCCCAAACCTTGCTCAAAGCAGGGCCAGCCCAAAGGCTGCTTGGTGTTGTCCAGGGTCAGCATGGGGAAGCCTATGGCCAACACTAGCCAGGAAATCCATCCAGAGATCATAATGCCCTATTCTTGCCTCAGATGATCTATGAATACACTCACTAAGAAAAGCTTTTGTCTTTCCACTGCTGGGTGGGAGAAAAGTAAAATAACACAGGCGTGCCAAACCATAATTATCTTTCAGTTCATCCCTTAAGAATGACTACTTAAAAATTAAATCAGGATATATTTGTTTACTTAATAATTTTCCCCAGCAAATAGAATTAATATAACTTGGCAACCACTTTCTACTAGATCTGTCAGTTCTTGTGGAGATATGGTTGCCAGCTAACCTTATAACTTGTCAGAATGGAGCTGAACACATATTAATTGCAACTAAAAAAATCCAAGATTTTACATGCTAACAGTATTGCTTCACTGTGACAGGAGGGATTGGCTGTGTGAGGGGTCCAGTGGGCTTTAAGCCGGGGTGAAACTGCAGTGGATGATGTACTCCATCCTGTGTGCAGGCCCTCTTGCTCTACATATGCTGTGGTGCAAGGCTTATGCTACGTGTGCTGTGAATGCATTAAATCTTTGAGCTAGAAATGTTTGCAATTGGCTGTGTGTGCTGTGAATTCCCACCTCTGCTTGCTTGCCCTGGTGTCCTATGTAGCCTAGATGTGAGACGGTGCATTAACTCAGCTTTTTTGTATATGTTAAAAGAATACGCAATCAAGAGGAGAAACAGCTGCAGAGCTACTGGATAAGAGATGCTTATCTTTAAGTTACAGGCTTGCAGTATATGAAGATGCAAGTCATGTTCCTTTCAGTGCTTTTTAATTTGAATGGAGAGGCTTTAATTGGCAGGACTCTTTACCATGAAACCAAGATAAATCTTACAAGCTGAGTCTGACTTATAGGCTATAAGCACAAGAAGTATTACACAGTGCTCTCATGCCTTTCCTTTGCAGGAAAGTATGATTGTCTTGCTTTCCTTCAAAAAGGGAAAAATTCTATTAGGTGCTCTGGCAACTCCTTTAATCATCTGAGTTGTGACCATGGGCTCTGCACTGAAGAGCCCAGTCCTAAGTGCAACAATCTTATGAAGGACATGGGACAGACCTGAGGAAGGCTTTGATCTTTGAAAGACCTAAAATGTGGAGAACAGCATCATCTGGTGATAATAATAAAAATAGGATGATCAGAGGGCTTCTATGGCTGAGAGAGTTGGGACTGCTCAGCCTGGAGAAGAGAAGGCTCTGGGAAGACCTCATAGGTGAAGAGAAGGCTCTGGAGAGACCTTGTAGGTGACCTTCCAGTACTTGAAGGGGCTACAGGAAGGCTGTGGAGGGACTTGTTACAAGGGCAGGAAGTGATAGAACAAGGGGTAATGGCTTTAAGCCTGAAGAGGGTAGATTTGGGTTAGATATTAGGAAGAAATTATTTACTATGAGGGTGGTCAGACACTGGAACAGGTTGCCCAGAGAAGCTGTGGCTGCTCCTCCCTGGAAGTGTTCAAGGCCAGGTTGGATGAGGCTTTGAGCAATCTGGTCGAGTGGAAGGTGTCCCTGCCATGGCAGAGAGGCTGGAACCGGATGATCTTTAAGGTCCCTTCCAACCCAAACCATTCTGTGATTCTATTCTATTTCAGCTTTTTCCTCATTTCAAATCTTACCTGACACACTTGCTGCTGTGAGTAGTCTCTGCCAACATTACTGAAGGATCTGTGGGTACATGGTCTGTTCAGTAGTAAATGCTTTTGTGGAATTTCGTTTTAAGCCTCCCTCACACAATGCCCCTGTGTCTGATGTGCCTTTTGAGAAAGAGAAGTCTTCTTTGTTTCATGGCTTTTTTTTTTTTTTTTTTTTGAGTAATTATATTTAGGGTGAAAATATCACTTCAGAACTGTGACTCAACAAATGGTAAATTTAGGTTCTGCCATTCAAAAATACTCCTGCTTTGTTTCCAAATGGGATGTTCTGACACAATTAAACAGATTTTTTTTTTTTTTTCTTGGCAAAGCATAATTTAATTCATTATTCACCTCAGTAAATGAAGGGCAGCAGAGCAGGGTAGAACACTAATTGCCTAAGGTACATTTTTAAAAATTATTAAGTTATTTAGCCTGTACGCTTTGTTCTCGCTGCTTCAAGTATGCAAACTGTCTTCTGAAAAGGTACCTGACCCAGTGGCTTGGCCGAAGCACCTCCTGGGATACTGCATATGCAGTTGTGCATGCTGCAGTTCCTGGCCTAGGAAGGATGTGGTTTTGGACAGCATGAGCATGATATCACTTGTGCTAAGAAAGAGTACCAAAAAAACCCAAAGAGCGTCACTCATTTTACTACCTGAACTTTGGGCAAACAAACTTGTCTAGGTCTTGTCCCTTGGACCCCTGCATGTACCTTGTAACTAAATAGCTTATTAGCTGCTCTACTGATGGACTGCTGTGTGATTTCTCCCCACCTCCCAGGTTCTTCCTGGGATCCTGGAGAGGCTGGGAGGTGCTCTTCTTTGTTCAGTGAGGGAAATAAGATCCCAAGAAGGGATCTGCTTTAAATGGACAATAGAAGTCAGTGGCATAAGAGATGGGTATTATAGCTATGGTGTAAGTATAAGGGACTTTAAAAAATCCAGTCTTGGATCAGGTTTTTGAACATTTTCCTTTCAGAAGGAATGAGATAAGTATGCAGGACTGTTCTTGCATAAGCTGGACTTTGCTGTAGCTGTGCCTAGCACTGGACGGGGTCATGCACAAGACCCATGGAAGAAGGCATTATGCTGGATAAATCTGAATGCCTCCTGGTTATCATTGCAGCATCCCAGGGAACAGCTGAGATCTGTAGGGTTAATAGCACTAATTTTAAGCCCAGTCTTTACTAACCAGCCTATGACATTTTATTTCTTTATGTATTTTTGATGGAATGCCTTTGGGAGAGCTTAGGAGGACATGGTCTGGTGTGGGGGGAAATTAATGTTGTCAAGGTTGGGTTTTCACAGTGTATGAGAAGCATCCATGCTTGGTGAAGATGCCTTAGTTCTTGGAGAAAGGAGAAAAGAGGATGCTGGAGAAAGGATGGAAAAAAGTTTGGGGTTTTTTAAAATTTTTTTTTAAATATTTGGATGGACTTTTAGAGGAATGAGGGTCTTTTTCCATAAACTTTCTGGAAATGCAGATTTCGTAGTGTCAAAAAAAGTTGTGGCAGAATCCTGTGACGATATCTGTGCTAGTGAAGCATGGCTAAGCTCTCTTTACTACAGGGAGAAAATGTACAGTGTGTGATTGCTCAGTGTTTGAGGTTTCCACATAGTGTACCCAAGAACATCACCTCACCATTGGTCAGTGAAATAATGCTCTCTATTACAGAACTGGTCAGGGGGTGCATCCCACCACACAGAACAATATATTTGGCATATATCCTTGAGAAAGGACTTTTCTGTAGCATCGTGTAGCAATTGATACCCAGTAACATTTCTCTTTGAGGGGTTGTCTTAGCGCTCCAATGATCCTAAGCAGATACAAATAGTTCATGGGTTAATAAAATATTTTTTCCCAAGTAACTATTACAGAGCTATGAGATTGATTTTGTTTAAAAGCTCCAAAATTGGGTGAGCTATATGTTGGATATTTCTGTCAGCTTCCTTGAGTGCCACTGGAACAAGATTTAGAGATGCTACTGAAGAGAAACTCCTCCTGCAGCAAACAGTGGGTGAAATTATTCAGGTGTACTCACGCTCATGGCAATTCTGCCTTTAAATCTATTGATCTTTCTTTGTGTGCGCTCCTTTTCCACCTAATTTGGCACAGATCTATTGCCACTTGGTTGCTGATATTACAATGCAGGGGTTGATAAGCACTTGCCAGCATTCAGAAACTTTCCATTCCCACACTTTATGAGGCCAGGCCATTTTTCAAACCTGTCATTTGAAGCTGTTTGAATCATGGAAGAACAATGACAAGCAAGGGAGAAAGTGTTACTACTGATATTTATCTGAGAGCCTCCTTTGGTGCAATTACCAACTGGGGAGATAAAAAATGTGGTGGGGAGAGAGTGTATTTGAATGATGGTTATGCATGGATGCTAGTGTCCTCTAAGAGAAGCCATACAAGTGCTGGATCAATACCAAGCAGGTGTAGTGTATCCCACCATACAGACTGAGCCCTCCACATGGGAAAACTTAGCCAGGGGGAGCCCTGGGACAAAGGGCAGGGAGCCATGTCTGCACCAGTTCCCACTGTCACTGGAGATTTAGGGCTCAGAGGTGGGATTCCCCACCCTGTGCAGGCAGGAACAATATTTCATTTTTCTGCACAGGTAAGGTAGGAGTCACAGGCAATCCAAGCACCTGCTGGTGACATTTCCAGCCTGTGCCTCCCACATCTACAAAGACTTTGTGAGCCTGTGGACTACCAAGAGGTAAAATACTCATGTAGACATTACGATGAGTCTGCTTTTCACTGCTTAGCAGATCAAAGAAAACCCTTTCTCCTCCCTGGTCTTGCACACCACCTGGGTTAAGATGTGGTCTGGCCAGACAGTCACAGTGATTGATGTGCACATTAATGACCAAGCTCTTGTATTCTCCAACATTTGCCATTGATGCAATACCTCACTACACACTTGTAGGTAAGACTGGAGAAATCTTGCCACATGGGTTTCTCTTCCACAGTATTTTTTTCCACACTGCTGCCTGCTCCCTCAATAGACTTTTGTTCCGTGCAAGTATGGTGCAGCACAGGGTATGAGGAGATGCAGCCCCAGCTCCTTACCTCTTGCACTTACTTTAAAAAGGCAGGGCAGTGTGAGCCAAGTTGTTACTTGCTATGAACTACTTAATCACCCAGTAGAGCTTCCCCTGTTTTCACACTTCCACCAAGTACAGCTCCTTAAAAGACAAACAAATCCATGCTCTCTTTTTCTTTTGTTTTCCCTTTGAGAGAAAACTGGAAAACAGCCAAAGCCCTCAGTGTCTCTTGATGACTTTGTGAGAACCCTTGAAACGTCATACTATGTAAAGTTTTAGGATTGCTTAAACCAGGAAACCTCACACAGAGCTCTCATTTTTATCTGTAACAACAGACATTGTGTCATTTGTTCTTAAGAATAAAGTTGCAAAACAGCTTGATGTGGGTTTTTCTTTTAAGCAGAAATAATGTGTTAAAGAATTCAAGATGTGTCATTTTAGTAAAGTTCATAGAGTGCGTAGAAGTCTTAAGATCTTTTACCTGCAATGACACATAATTGCCAGCACCACTAATTTTGCTTAACTTCTTACGTGTGACTTTTTCCATAAGGTTTGAATCAGAACTGCTCTTTCACGATGACTTATGACTGCATGAGGTTCTAGCAAGACAGCATGACCGCAGAGGGGACTCGGTGCATGTGCTTGTTAATCATCACAGGTAGCCCTGCTGTGGCAAAACTACTTTCACATGGAATTTGGCAGTGCACAAATACAAACTGGGGGATGTGGTGACTTGGCAAAAGTGAAAAAAAAAATGGTTCATAGACCAAATCCTTTCACTGCAATATTTTTTTGGAGGTGTTAACTGGAAAAAACTCAAACCCAGATTGCCTGGCATTCTGCAAGGCAGCATAGATTGTAATTTTTATTTAATCCTGACTTCTGCATTCCTACTTGTCTGTTTTATGCAGCAAAATGGGAAGTCACCATCTTACTGCATCCTTCAGGAGAGGTGGCTGATGTGTGGGAAGATAGACTCACTTAATTGCTTTGAACTCAGTGCAGTGCAAGTTTTCCTGAGTGTGCTGATCGTTTCTGATGAATGAATCAAGTAGCTCGCTTTAGCCTGCTCACAGGCCTTTTAAAACCCAAATGCTGATTGCAGGGGCAGGAAGTTTATCCTTGTAAATTCTGAACAAAATAAGGGCAGTGAAAGAGAAACTGCAGATTTTCAGAACTGAAGGAGAAAACTACTCATCACACCAGATTTGGAAAATTTCCTTTCAGAGCTGAAAAATTTAACCTGATCTTGTTTTTAGCATAGGAGTATTGCTTGCTAAATGTAAAGAATATTTTCCTGGAGGAGTAATGAATGAGAATTGACTAGAAACTGGCTTTTGCTAGAAGAGTGTGCTCTATCATCAAACTTTCTGGCAAAGAAGAGTGGATTGGGTTGTCCTACAATGGCAAACTCGAAGTTGAAAACAAGACAATTCAATTCTATGATTTCTGCCTATGAAAGGGATGCAGGCATATGCTATGATGCATGATGTTCTTCACCATCACATATCTAAAGGTGTCTATATGCTGTGACTATATTTAGACCAGGTGTCTTAATTCACAGTAGGTCATCACATGAATAGGTTTCACTCATATCCCACTTGACCTAAAGCAACTGGATTCCCTGAAGGGATAGGAAGGTTTCTAGGTAGAGGGAGGGGTAAAGATAATCATGGTAAGGTTTGTAGGCAGAAGGTAGAGTAGAAGTAGAAGTTTGTAGGTAGAGACCATAACTTTTGTTAAACTGGTTATTATAGTTGGAAAAAGTAGGTTTTCAGGCACAAAAGAACACTTTCAGAAATACTATCTTCTCCTTACAGACACTGACTTGCCTGTGTCCTTAGACCATCACAACCACCACTATTTTCTCAAAACATTAATTCTTTTAGTTGTCTTCAAGAGTTACCAAAGACATTTCTCCTGTTTCCCTTAATTTGCAACTCAAAATACAAACAATATTAACTTTGGTTTGTGTTCAGCAGTAATCCTGATAAGATTTCTCAGGAACCTAAACCAAACAAGTTAAAAGTAATTCCATTGACGCAGTTCAGTGGTATACCAAAATGTATCAAGATGTCATTTATGACATACTTGTTCTCTTACTTTGACTCAATCCAAAGACATAAATAATTGTAATGGATTATTCATCATGTTTTAAGAAAAAAAAAAAGTTCTAATCATATGTTTTAGGTTTCTTTCAGTGTTCTGCTTTTTGCCACAAGCTCTGGAAATAATTAAACCTTCTAGACTCCAAAAAAAATGCATATGGAAAGGAAAAATCTGGAGGTAGAACTTCAAATATCTTAAATTAAAGAGAATGAGGAGTGAATAAATAATGTATCAAGAGGAACTAACCTTAGGATCACTGGCTTTGAGCCCTGGTTTTCTGTAGCTGATGGCTATTTGCAAACCTCTGAGCACTGGGTAACTGTGGATACAGCTACTGATGTGAATAGTTTCTGGGAGCAATATCTGTTTAGAGAAGCACCATGTAAACTCTTCTTGACTGATCAGTGAGATGGTGTTTTAGGCCATGCCAATTTGTTCCTCTTTCCAGGTCTCTGCTCTATCCATTGAGAAGGCCTTGATTCCTTACAGCTGCAAGATTCATTTTCACTTCATGGTTTACTTGTGGTAAATGTGCCTTACTCAATGGCATGGAAAAATTATGCTCAGGCCTGAACCAAGCTTGTAGGTGTAAAGACCCCTGCATGAAAGGCTGCTTTAACTTAAACATAATTTCTGTAGGTCTTTCTCATTATAAGAGATAGACCCAAGGTCTACATAGTGAATGACCCCAAAGCTGGGGCATTAAAAATCTAATTTGTAAACCAAAGGGATTATTTTAAAATATCCATATGGTTAGAAATGAAGAGGTTAAATGTGACATTACAATTTCCTTGAAATGCCATGAATTAGGAATGTGGGTAATGTCAGTTGTTAAAGGAATTGCATATGAATTAGTCTACTGATGGTGGGGGAACAAAACTATGGTGTATACACACTATTATTAGCTCCTAAATGGCTTCAAAAAATATCAGAAGATAATTGCCTGTACAGCTGGGTCTTCTCTATCTGCTTTTCAAACCTCTCTGCAACTATGTGGACAAGAATTTTTTTTAACCTGGGCATCTCCAGGATTTTCCAGCAACCCCTGAGCTTGGAGGAAAAACTCTAATTATCACATCACTCCAAAAGCTTAGGTCCAGAAACATTTGTACATCTCCAAGGCAGGAATGTAATTCCTGTAATGAACCAGGCTTTTAAGAAATGAGAGAAGTTTCTACTTGATGTCTAAAGGCCCTCTAAGAAACCTCAAGAGAAGGTGTTTTTCACTCTTTGTTTTCTTTCCTGGTTGTGTACTTAGCGATGTGCCTGCATGATTTGAGAGCTATTGAAATGGATTCTCAGAGTCAGGATGGTATTTCAATAGTGAAGGAAACAATAATATAATTGTCATGAGAATGTTAGGGATTTTTGGATAAATTATAGAGCAAACAAGGTGGTGGCTTACATGCTTTGAGCAGTGACTTTTTTCAATAATTCACAGTCATTTTTAATATGTTTTCCATACACAGATTCTTTCCATTACAAGCCTTGACCTGATAAAAATCTGGCCTTAATATAAATTGATCTTTTTATTTCAAAACATCTAGCTCTTATGAAGAGGAGGACATAGTGGTGACATCTAGAATGTACCATTTCTTCTTGGCAGGGGTGGGCATTTAACTTCTCAAAAATCAAATCAAGATTTATAACAAAACAGACTTATTTTACTGAAATGAATGGGAGGCAGGGACTGGCCAAGATGAGTAATATGCTTGTAACAACCCTCAGTCTTCTCTGGCTGACTAGATCCATCCAGAGAAAGCTTCTTCAACTCTAACATCAACACACAGAAAAGCTTTTGTAACTGCAAATGTACCTCTTGTGCTGAGCATGAAAAAGGCAAAAGGATGAGAGTGGAAGAGGGTGTTGTTGAAAACAAGGCAACCTAGAATTTTGGCTGGTCCCAAATACTGGAAAAGCTGCCTTGGTATTTTTTCTGGAAAAAGAAGGATTTGCAGAAGATGCCATGCTAATACGTTATTTATAGTTCCTCTGATGGGGGTCACTGGGGAAGCTCCCTTTCTTTGGGCCCAAATCTCTTCTAGCAGAACTGGCCCTTTTCCTTTGTGCTACTGCAGTGAAAGCAGTGACAGCAAAGCTGGGCAGAAGGAAGAAGGATGGAGCAAGAGCTAGAGTCTTATAGTTGCTTTGGGACCTTGTTGCAGGCTTTGGTTACAACATTTTTTCTTTCTTATTAATTTTTGCTTTTTTTACATATGTCCCCCAACCTACATCACACTTTCTTAGATTGCAAATGCCCAGGGATAGTTTGAGATAGACAGTCCCATTAAATTTTCAACTCCTAAGTGTTACTGCCCATCAGCAAGCCACTTCAAGAGCAAGTCTGAGCCTCAGCCTTGATAAATTCCAGCCCTTTATGGAAAGGGTTTCCGGGACTGCAGTGCTGGGGAGGCAGGCAGCTGCATGCAGGGAACCAGCCTGGCCATGGGCTGTGAGCAGGACCGGTGGTGACTCGTGCGTGGGTGTGTGGGACAGGTGGATGGTGGGTGATGTGAGGAGGCTGTCTGGGGTGAGTTGTGAGCAGGGAGGGTTGAGGAACAGGAAAATACAGAATGTCCCCTAAGCCCAAATTGAAAAATATTTTATCCCACCCTACAGGTCTGAGGGGACTGCTTGGTGTCACTTACTGCTTGGATGCAGCAGTGAGGCTTAGTGACAGTGTTATCAAAAGCCATGCAAGTTAGGACTGCTTGTGACCTTGGTTACATTGTCCTACCACAACCCAAATCTTTGCAGAAACATGTATGGAAGCAGTATTGAGTCCTGCCTGTGTTTGTGATCATGCTGGGCTGTAGCTGTGCTCCTGTAGCTTTGATGACTGTGATGCCTATCAACCACCATGCTTGAGCAAACCTGTGCGTTGACTTCTCACCTGTGTTCCCATACACACCTACTCTATAAGAAAGGGCCTCTCTACTCTGCAGCAACCTGGAGGGTTTCTGTGGTCTGCAACCCATTGCAGAGTAGTGATGCAGTGCTACCCTTGTCTGCTCCCCTCTTTTGGGTGCTCAGTGATTGCAGTTTGGTTTTCACCACCAAGGTCTTGCAGGACTGGCCCTTTGCATCTGACTGTGGTCTGATGTCCTTGATGTTCATGTGGTTGGCTGGTGGGATGTCTGGGGAACAGCATCTTCCTCCTTGTGCTTTTGCAGAAATGTTAAGTTTCTGAAATGAAGTATGTTCTTTGCATGTCAAATGGCACGGGACATTTTCACAGCTCTCCTGGCAGCCTGCAGGCTTGGCATATTGCATACTGAAGAGCTGCCAAGGGCAAGCATTTAGAAAAAAATAATAATAAAAAAATCCCTCATAGACAACTGCCAGATTTTGGTGCCAGATTAATCAGAACTCCCCATTGTCTTTCTGAGACAAATGTTCTGATTAAATCTATTGTTGTTGGGCTTGATGGGACAAAGTGTTACTGAGTTACATCATAGCTATAATGTGGAAACTGGAACACAGCACAATTTATGATGGAATGTTCCCTGGTATTGTTCAGAAATATCACCACAGAAGTTTGTGGGAATGATTATTTGAAATCGGCTGGTCTAACAGTGGCTTGAGCCCAGCTCCAGGATGCCTAACTAGGCTCTGCTCCATAGCTTAAGTAAACTACTTAACCTCCCTGCCCCTGCTTCACCCGTTATTAGCAGTGGTGTTAAAATGCTTGTCTGCCTTCCTGCAAGCATCTGCTCATGTTTCCAGCTGGCTCTGGTTCACGCACCAGTGCTGGTGTTGCAGACTTTTGCCATGTGCATTGAACTGGTTGTTTTCCCTTCCTTCTCTGTCTATCCTGGTCATCATGTTCTCATCACTGTGGCATCTTGGGGATGACCTGGAGTGACTACGGTGGCTGCCTGCTCCCCTTATTTGTGAGATCACTCCCCACAGCAGCCATGCTCCAGACCCTCTGCTGCCTACCAGGGCTTGGAGCTGCGAGGTGGTTTGGGGGTGGATGGGGCTGCTCCTTTGTCCTGGCCCTGCCATGCTGCTGGAGCTAATGCAGTGGGCAGAGCCCAAGGTCCACAGCTTCCATAGCTTCCTCCTGCAGGTCTGTGTCTGGACTAAAATGGGTAAGGCATCGCATGTGAATGGGGAGCTGGGGCAGAGAGCAAACCAGAGCCACGTGAAGAGCACTGTGTAAGGACCATCTGGTCCTACACATGGAAAAGAAGCGAGTAAAGCATGGGTTGTGCAAGAGGCAAGAGTGATGAGGCTTTAAAGAAGCTATTGCAGGACATGAAAAAGGTGGGAATCAGACTGTTTTGTCTAGCTGCCTTATGTGACTCTTAATAAAAGAAATGTCTCCATGAGAGACATTTACTGCATGGGACTGTATTCAGATTTTGAGGCTCCAGTCCATCTCCACTCAGACTGAATCCTGCCTGATTCCTGGGAGTCCTTAGCTAACAGAGCTTACAGGTGTGACAAAGCACACCAGATAACCTGAGCAACCTTACAGATATCAGTATTAAGATGAACTCTGAAATTCAGACAGAAGGTCAGCTACTTCTTTCTCACTGACAGTTACAAGGTCATGTAGCAAAACAACATTTGTATTGAGTGCCTTCTGACATTTAGTAACTGTATGCAAAGAATCAAGATGTCTCATCTACTTCAGTTGCAAGGGGGAGAATTTCTATTCATTCTGAAAATCCCTTCCTTTAATTTTATAGCAATTTGAATTTTAAATTCTTACTGTCATGAACAGCTATTTACACATGAGATTCCACAAAGCAAATTAAAAAAATTTGCTTGAGAGGCATCGACTTCTTGCCCAATGGGTTATGTGTAACTATGTGGGCTGCTTCTAAAATCCTGCTCTGCAATCTGAAAGCTCAACTCTTATCACTATAAAGGGTCTTTATGTTAGGGGACAGGAGACTTGGGAAAGCAATCAACAAACCCTACAGATGTAGGCTTAAATGTAGTTTAAGTGGGATTTAACAGGTCAGGTTTTTCATTATAATGAATCATAGTGTCTTATCTTACTTCTTTGTGAGTTGCTCTAGGCTCCCAAACCCTGAGGAAAGTATTTTCTGTGATGCCAAAAATGCTCAGCCTTTGAAGAACCTCCCTGAC
Source organism: Antrostomus carolinensis (assembly GCF_000700745.2). NCBI lineage: Eukaryota > Metazoa > Chordata > Aves > Caprimulgiformes > Caprimulgidae > Antrostomus > Antrostomus carolinensis. The sequence goes on from NW_010289426.1 coordinate 54,749, forward strand.
ATGGCTGAGTCACCTGCTTAAATGCCTTTTTACCTCCTCATGCTGGGTGGAGAAAAGTGGTGTGCATCTCAAAGGTGCACTGGTGGCTGCATATGCTCAAACTGTGTCTAATTCTTTTGAACACTGAGTTTGATTAAAAGTAGTCACAGTGGTGCTCAGCTCTTAAGGATGGAGCTCTGTTTTGGGAAGCATACATGTGCAAAGTATTTGGGTGTATTATAACCAGTTATATTGAAGACCTCTGAACAATTTCCTCATTTACAAGATCTTATATTTGTGGTCAGCCATTAATTGGTCTGGGATAGGGGGCTCCAACTCAAAGATGCACAAATTAATCACACAAAAGTAAACATTTTGTAGTTACGTGAAAGCCTTGGCATTCTTCCCGATTTTTTTTTTTTTTTAAGGTTTTTTTACTATAAATGGCCAGTATAAACTTACAGGACTCTAGAGTGGATAAGGAAGTTTTCTTTATGGTGCTGTGTCTTTTCTCATCCTTGGCTGTATTGGGGTCAGATGAGGCCAGGGGGCTGGGTGTGACCTGGGCTTTAACAACATGTGTGAACCATCATGATTATGGTTCTTGCTGGCATATCTGATGCTGGCTCATCCAGTCTGGCTTTGCTGTTGGAAAGAAGATCCTGAACCTTCAATCTCATTATGTTTCTAAACAAAGGAAGAGAATGGGCAGGATCAGTGGCTTTACCTGTGCTGGGTTGTAGAACACTTTCCTTTACTTTGCCTCTTCTCTTGTCTTTGCTTTTATCTTTGTTTTTCTCTCTGCTTTTTGTTTTGTTTTGTTTTGCCTGGGTTTGGAGGAGGGAGGGGAGGGAATTCTAAGCTTTAAAAAAAAAAATGAAATTACAACCTATGGCGTCAGCAGACAGCTTTCATGTCATAATCTCCTGGATTGTGTTGTTTTAAATTTGTTGGCATTTTGGCCATAAACACGCCACTCTCAAGACCCAAAGACCGTGCTGTATGTTAATTTTGCCTGGCAGTATGTGCTTAGAAAATAAAAGGTTTGTCTTTGTTACATGTGTTTGGAGGAGAAGCTAATTGGAAAGGAATGTTAACATATGGCATTAGCCACCAATTGCAACATAAGAGCAAAGCTAAATTTGGTAATAGTAAAAGGGTGCAAGCCAAGTACCTAGACCAGCAGCCAATCATTAGTGTTACCAAAAATGGTTTGTCAGTGATAATGAAACAAGGGAGAAGAGTTCAGCTGACAGCTTGAAGATCAGCATTGTACTAGAAGTGTAGACAGAAATTAAAGAAAAATAAAATAAAGTAGTAGAACTACTTCAGAAAGAGAGCTGACTGCATGGATTAATTGCCTCATCGATTGATGAAGTTAGCTTGAACTCCAGCTGGTGAAACTATACCACTGACTTCTATGAGCCATGACAATTTATGTCCTCTGACAGCTCCCTTTTGGGGGGCTTAGAGAAGGTCTTTGTTTAGATCCGAGAATGTGCTGTGCCATTCCGATCTGGTATGTCATCTGAGCTGTAAGCCCAGAGCACCAGGAATGGTAGAAGATGTAAATCTTCTGCTGCAGAATGTTAAATCCATTAGGGTAATAAATTGTCTCTGTGTATGGTAAGCAAGCGTTACCATGCCACTTCTCATCTGGAGTATTAACTGCAGCCACTGACAAAGGCGGGGAAAATGCATAGTGTTATGGGATCTACCCTCGGAAAATGCAACTGAGCTACAATGAAAGAAACTACTGAAAATGTGTGTAGTGCTGTGGGGACTGAACTCAAGACAATGTGAACTAGGAGTATGTGTTCTAATCCCAGGAGTGGAAGAATAAAATAGTCTAAAACTGTTTTAAGAATAGCAGCTCAACGTAGTCACAAGGACACCACGAGAAATAGCAAAATATTAGTTGGAGAGGTTCCAAAGATGGAAAACTGTTGACCTAGAAACTCTGTGTCTTCCAGAGAACAATGAAATTAGAGGGGGTCATAAAGACATAAGATAAAGGGGAGGGAAAGTCTACCAGCAGTGAAGTTGATTGTAGGATGTGAACACCAAAACTAAATATTGTAGCAATGTATAACCAGGCAATACAATGATCTGGGTTGTCAGCATAAAAGTATCTAGTGATGTGAATTTGTCATCAATGAAAATCAAGCAGGGAAAGTAGCTCAACAGATAGAAGGGGTGAAGCCTTCCTGAGGGGGAATATAGGGGGAGTAGCTTGATGTGTGCAAGGGGAATAAGATGCCTTCTAACATTAGGGAAGACTTTAGTGGTTGATGGGAAGAATGAGACACTAGACTCATGCCTTCAGAGAGCAATACATGCCAATCATTTGACTCAAGAATACAGATGTAGCTTTTGGTGGATAACAATATCTGCAGTGTAATGTGGCAGTGTAATGCTTTTACCAAGCACATTGATTTAACTGGGTATTTTTCTCAAGATCCAGGCTTGTTAAATGTCCATAACTCCTATTTTTTATGACATAATTTACTATGCTCTGCCTCTTCTAGAAGACATTTATCAGACAGAGACTGGCAAATGTCAGAACAAATCTTTCCTTAAGGTAGAACTTAAGATATTTTTGATATAGTCAGATGATAACTGTAGTTAAGTTAAATGGGGTTCAGAAGTCACTCTGGGCAGAAGTGATTGAAAGAAACCCTCTCTATTCAGTAACACAGCTCCACAGGGCTCTCTGCCTTCCAGAAAAATGCCATCTCTACTGCCTGATAAACTGAAATGCTTAAAATAGGCAGTTGGCTCTGGACTAAAAGTAGTTTGACTGTGACTGCCAGACCCAGTGCCTGATCATGTTGTGTCCCAGTGCCTGGCAGAAGCAAGATCTTGACACGCATGGGCTGGGTTTCCATGGGAAGAAGACTTGGATGCATTGGCTGATAGGGAGCTATGGCATTATCCAGTAAAAAAAAAATGAGACTTGGTACATCAAACAGCAACAAAGCCTGGTCTTGGGCTCTGAGACACTTTAAGGTCTTTAAAACCAAAAAGAACTACAGCCTATGTGACTGCCATCCCTATGTCAGATGGACCACGTCCAGCAAAAATACATCTGACATGCAAAATTGTTGCTTTGGCTGTGTTATCTCCAGCTCAAGGAGGTGAGAATAAAAATACAGATTAATTTCTCATTCAGTTTAAAGAAGAGCACATGCATTGCCCTCAGAAGGATACCTTTTCTTATTCTACCTGCATGAGGCCTTTGCCCATGCTGCAAACTTGACCAATGTCCTCCACATCACTGCTCATTTAAGGACAATAAAAATGGCTTGGGACTTTGATTTCCACCCTTGTGGATTCTTTCACCAATATTTTCCTGAAATATGTTACTGAGCACCTTGTTGGTGCTTTTCAACAAAACCGTGCTTGTTTCTGCAACCTCTCCCTTGAACTGATGGGAAAATGCTATCCTGACCCAACTGTGCTTTAATTACTAATTCTCATCAGTAATTCTGGCAATTGTGGTCACCATTTGTTCTGAGAACAGACAGGTTTTTTCTCAATATAACTGTCATACGCAGTCTCTGTAGTCTCTGCTCCTCTCTGCTCTGATCAAACTCTTTCTTCAGTCCCTGACTCTGTCCCACATTTGTCTTTAATTTGTAGAGCACATAATCTCTATAGTTCTGAACTGGTGGCAATATTTGGCAATGTACATCAGTAGGGGATTGTATGGTACTTGAGGATGCAATAGCTTTTGCCCCGAAGCCAAGGCTGCTCTCCGTGTTTCAGCACGTTGGCACTGCTGTTATTAGTGTGAATACACAAGCCTCTTGTCTCCACTTTTGCTACTGCTCCAAGGGAACTGAACCACTGTCTCCTTTTTGTGTGCCTGGAAACATCTTAATTTTATGTTCCTGTGTACTACTGCAGGGCTGGCGCTTTGTGAACTGTCTCCAACTCTTTCTCAAGATTTGCCTACTCAGGCTGCTGGACACTTTTGCAAAACAGGTTTGAGTTTGCTCTCTGGGCACGCAATTTCCCTGCATCACTCGTCACCTTCAGGACTCCTCATATTCCTCTTTACTTGTTGTCAGTGGGCATGTCATACAGATGATACCATGCAGATTATCCCAGTTGCAATCAAACTGTGTCCCATTTCACACTAATTTCCCTCTCCCTGGGGTTTACCTGGAAATTATCATGCCACTCAAATTTCTTCCTGCAAGCTTTGTTTTGGCCATGGGTATTCTTTGCAAAATTCCCTATATCCTCCAAACTCTGATGCCTTTTCTTTAAAACAAGCTAGAATCAAAAGAAACCCCCTATAAACATTATTTAGTGGCTTCTGGTGAAGCACATCAAAGGCTGAGCATGAGACAAGCAACTGCCTGTGGCAGATGGTGGCACACCTCATTAAGCCATGTCCACACTCATCCTTGTTTGGGAAGCAGAGGCTGAGAAACATCTGAGATGGCTTCATAGGTGTTAGATTGGATCCTGGAGCAATGCCTCTGCTGAACAGAAGGTGTCTTTGTACTGTGCACCTTCTCTGTGCTCTGGCACTTGGGAAAACACAGGTTCCCAATACCTGGAGGTGTCAGTGGCTCTTTTGTTTCTCAGGGCTTTTCCCTCTGCTTAGCTAGTGTGCATGGATGGTTTGAGGCCAGAAAAAAAGATATTTTTAGTAGCCAGCTCTAGCCATGATGACCCGAGGTCCTCTCTGTTTGCTCAGGAATAGCATTTTCCATTAGTCTCCTCTGCCTGTGGTTACCAAATTTACTTGGGTCAGAAGATGGTTATTGCCTCATAGACAGAACACTGTCCAGCTGGCTGGGCCCAGAAAGACCAGTCTCAAGACATGGGTACTTGTCCAGGTTGCACACTAACATGTGGCTTCTGTGCAGCTGGGCAATTCAAAAACATATTAACAAGTTATTATACCAAAATATATTATCTGTGAAGAGTACCCTACAGAATCCATAATCTAATACCAGTTTAATTCAAGAGGCAGCTGGCTGGGAGCTACATCTGTGGCTTGTTAAGACTGGTCCTCTGTATTTGGATCTTTTGCTGCTGAAAATGGCTGGTGGCACCAGCAGCAGTAACTGTAGGGGTGTGGACACCGGCCTCTGGACAAATGCAGCACCTAGTTGCAGAAGGCAGGAGGTCTTTGTGGCAGTGGGGCAGGGCCCAGGGAACACACCATCCCTGAGGAAAATTTATTCCTGTGCTTCATAACTAGGGTAGAGTTAGGTTTCCCTTCCTTTTTCTGGGACATAAATGCTGAATATCCACACCTCCTGGCTGTTGTTATGCTCAGCTAGCATGGAGCAATTCCTCTGTCGTTCTGGTTTATATCTCTGGTGACTTCCAATGAAAAAAAAAAAAGAACTAAAATCAGAAAAGAGGCAGAGGAGCACGCCCAGGACAATCAGCATAACAAAAGGGCTGTATTGCACAAGCAAGGTGAAGGAACATGACTTGTTTGTACATTGTTGCTGGATTAAACAAAGTAAATTGGCCAAGGGTTGGGAGTGGACATGACTGTCTGTCCCCTTAGCTTCATTTCTGAAAATAACTTTCCTACAGTTGTCAGAAATAGTGGGAGGCTGGACCTAGTGGGTCCCTAGTTTCTAGCTTCAGTTAATGATGTTCTTGTAAACATCATACATACAAGATTCTCCTTTGAAAAAAGTCTAGTATGATTACTGCCAGGCTTTGGACTAGTCTGTGGAGATTAGGGTTTGCTGGAAAGGTCTGGCATGACATTTCAGTACGTCACTGCAGCTTGTTATACTCCCTGCCTATTGCATGGTGTGGATATCCCTGCAAGGCTGTGACCATCTAAGCAAGTATGTCGGCACTTCTGCATCTCCCTATCTTCTTTGGTGTGTGGCTACTCACCTGAAACTGTCTAAACTGACAAGTGACTAGGATTTTACGTGCCTGGCTTGAGGTATGCCATCAGGCACCCTCATTCTTCTCCTACCAGTATTTTAAAGAAGCAACATATAAATCCACATGTCACCTGTAGAAAAGTCCCTGTGATTTATCAGTAGGAGGGACCACATGCACATAAAAACAATTCAAAGGGAAGCTGCATCGCCGCACTGCCCGAACCCCACCTACCTGCCCCACCTCAACTGGCACTTGCCTCCACCTCCGGCTTTGTGGGAGGTAGCTGATGCTGAGGTGAACTGAGGACGAATTTACCACTGCTTGTACTTTTATATATGGGTTATATGTGTGAAAGTATAGTAACCCCAGACTGATGGCAATCAATGTTATTGGCAAATAGTATCTACATATTGTCACTGTTTGCAGTATTGTACAATTAAAAGGATTTCCATAGCCACCCAGAGTGATGTTTCAAGGATCATTTCCCTTTAGCTTTCCTTGCAAGAGACTGATTGCTGATAGAAAGGACATAAATTTCAACCTGTTTAAACTGGTTGTAGCTAGTTTTCCATAAAACACATTACTGTTTTGAAACCAGGGAATGCCCTTTAGAAGGGATGGTGAGAAGGGAATGGTATGTATTCAGACTAATATGGCTGAAGAAATTCTGGTTATGTTTTTGTTTAATGAACATAATGCATGCATATGTCTGTGTGCATACATATAGGTAGGACTTTCATTTACATAGCTCTCTAAATAATCTTGACTCATTTTTCAGGAGTCAAACAAATACCTACAGAAATATCATATTTTAATGTTGTTTTGGTCATTTGTTCAGTATTATATTCATTTTTGATCTTTCAGTGACAAGGTGGAAATTATTCACATAGAGATATGGTAATCAGAAGTTTATTGCTGTAATTCTTCTGTTTTATTTTTAGAGTCAGGATATGCAGTATGCAGATGCTGACACTGTCTGGAAAATATTGCCTTCTTTCTTTTATTGCAGTGCCTGTTGTACAATGGGCTGCCACTCATTTTTGTAACATTTCAGAGTATCTGTATTTGAAAATCAATATATTCAGCAATATGTAATCCTTATCAGAGCATTCACTTCCTCTATGAAACACAAATTTCCTTTGTCCTAGTTTTGAGCTCTTAAGCACCCATGAACAGAATTTCATATGTGCCACATTTAAAGAGAATCCAAGTTATTCTTCTGAGAAACCTTGAATTGGTTAGGGTGCTGACCAGTCGTGTTTTCAGACAGCTCCATGATTTGCACACATGTGCCCACACTCATACAGGTTCCTCCTTACATGGGCTGTAAAAGGCAAGATCAGTTCCCATAGCAAAGGTGGTCTGCAGTTTGAGTTCTCAGCTTTGGCCCATCACTTATGGGTGCTGACAGCAATTTTTACATGCAGGGACAATTACAACACAAACCAAAGGCTGGCATTTCTGCAGAGAGTTTCTGAAATAGTGATGAACTCCCTTTTTCCTGCGGGAGCTTTCAGAGAAACCTTCCCCATAATATAATTAGATAATCTTGTTTGGATTAGCGTGTTGTCAGTCTGGTTGTTGCTCCTGCTTGTCTTTAATTTATAATCTAGCTACAAGCTTTGAGTTATTTGATTTGGTTCTTACAGCAGATTCACGGAAAAGCTGCAGTGCATTTAGGATCATACACTGTGTGACTGAGAGTGAAAAAGCATGCACAGTTTGGAAGTATGCTCACACCTCAGTGACGATATGAAGTACAAACTTGAAATCCCTGCCAGAGCAGTCTGAGAAATTCAAGGTTTTGAGATACTTAAGGCATTTGCAAAGATTTTTGAAAGTGGAGCCAACAATCATTTCAAATATATTTATCTGTGGACTAGTAAAGATTGTTCTTGGGCTTTTGTGTTCTAATGTGCCTTGTGCTATAGACATCCACAACAATTTTAATAACTGATTCATTACCAATAATCCAATTCTACTCATCAAAGACATCTTTAATAGGTATATGAACTTTCAGAGGGCACTTCGATTACATTATACAAATGAGACACTTCTACATATGAAACAGCTCTACTAGTTGTATTTTTACTTCAGTTAAAATATAACCAAAACATATTCTCTGGTACTTGCCTGTATGAGAGACTAAATCACGTGCAGCAGCATAGTGGCACTACCATAAAGTTAAGTGGTTGTTAAAGGATTTAAGAGATGGACCTCAAAGACTGAAAAGGGCAATTCTAAATGTGAGGATATTAATCTCTGCAATTATAATAATTATATTGTATTATCCTTTATTATACTATATTATATTATGATTTTCATAATGCTCTTTTCTTCATGGCCAAAGCAACCAGTGTGCATTTGAAGTGCAGTTTTAAAACACCAATAGTGCTTTTGGACATTGGCTGCATTTCAATGGTGGCGAAGTGCCAACTGTGTGACTAAAATTTCAGTAGAATTATAGCTTTTATTCTCTCATTCATTTGTCTGTTCAAGTGGATTATGCTGCTTTCATCAGGTATTGGTGAGATTGATACTGGCATAGTACCTTAACCTCTGAAGCTTTTTAAATAAAAAATGAGTGGTACACAGAAAAGTGCCCCAAAAAGGGCACTGGGATTGTAGAAGCCTCTTTTTACAGTAAGAGTTGTAAGAAACTCCCTCTGTCTCTTTAACTTATGGCAGAGCAGGCTGAATTTATCACCCTAAGTACTAGCAGAAGCGAGAGCAGTATGCCATTTCTTCTGGAAAGAGCAATAACATGTAGTGTTTGCAGCCAGCTGAAAAGAGACTGGGACTTAATAAAGCATAAATTTTAGTGGAAAGGTGATTAGCCAAATAACTATGGGATGTGGTTGATTCTATGTCTTTTGGTAACTACTGAATGAGGTCCTTGCTGAAAGGTGTGTTTTAGTCATACTTACTATTTTAAGCAGAAAAAGCTTAAGTAAACGCTTTGAGTAAATAGAAAGAGAACTGACAAGTAAGATGGTTCCTTTTGGCTTTAACTTCTCTGAATTATCAGGGTATTGAGTCTTTTTCAGACATGTCTTTTATGAAGTTCAATATACCTTCCCTAGTGTTCAGCCCTAGGAAAAGACCCAAGCACGTACTGGGCCATATGCTTAAAGTTTGATGTTCATTAATTTCTGCTGTATTCAGCAGGTTTTGTGCCAGTATATTCTTCATAATATCTGAGCATTTATGTCCATGATGGTCCTGTCTGGTCCTTTCTGGGGAGGGAGGTGCATATGTGTGTTTTGCTTTGTTGCTTTCCCCTAGTTTGGAGAAGGGTGTGCCTTCCATTGAGGATGGGGGTACGTGATGGAGAAACTCACCCTGAACTTCATATGAGACATCAGTCCAGTGCAAATACTGAGCTAAATATTTGTCAAAAGCGGTGTCTTTGGGTAATAGTGTTGCAGGTGTATAGAATTTTGTACTCCACCTCTTGGCAAACATACTCATTTGGTAAAAAAATCCACATATGTGCTGGTAGGAAAAAATGATGGGGAAAACCTTTTGCTTAATACTCAGAACATGGGAAAGAAACAAAACCATGTGAGAAGTACTTTGGAAACATTTGGGTAAGTGGTGTATGAGTATATGCTAATTAATTAGTGATAATGTACAAGTGTACATTATTACAAAGTACTGCAAACCCTGAACTCTCAAGAATGGGGGAAAAAAAAAGCTAGTTTTAATCATTCTCAGGTATTCCCGAGATGAAGAGATAACTTTTTGTTTTATACAAATGGCACATGCTGCTCACCTTCCCAGGACACAGAATCATAGAATGGTTTGGGTTGGAAGGGACCTTTAAAGACCACCTAGTCCAACCCTCCTGCAGTGAGCAGGGACATCTTCAACCAGATCAGGTTGCTCAGAGCCCCTTCTGGTTGCTCAGAGCCATGAATTTTTCCAGGGATGGAGCATCTACCACCTCTCTGTGCAACCTGTTCCAGTGTTTCACTACTCTCATTGTAAAAAATTTCTTCCTTGCATCTAGTCTAAATCTACCCTCTTTTAGTTTAAAACCATTACCCCTTGTCCTATCACAACAGACCCTGACAAAATGTTTGTTTCTATCTTCCTTATAGACCACCTTTAAATACTGAAAAGCTGCATAAGGTCTCCCCAGAGTCTTCTTTTCTCCAGGCTGAACAACCCCAAATCTCTCAGCCTTTCTGCATAGGAGAGGTGTTCCATCCTTCTGATGTGCCAAGCAAGATTGTCAGAAACTGAACTTGAGGTGATGAAGTGAAAGAGCTTGGTCCTGTGGTGGAATACAAGGACCATGTGCTACCGGTGCTCTTGGTGGACATCAACACCTACCAGCCCTCACAGTTTTACTACCCCTGTGAATACATGTGGAAACAGGTGAGGTGTGTAGTATTGCAGGCTGTCCCTGCTCTCTGCAAGTGTCTAATAGCTGAGGCTCCCAGCATGGACAGTTGTACTGCCATTAAAAGCTGTGCTCTTCCATGTTGAAAGGCAAGCAGTGCATGCAAAACTGATGCATCTGCAAAGATTGGTTTTTTCAAGATCCTGCCTCTCTGATTTTGGAAACCCTTTACTGGACATTTGGATATGAGGAAGAGTTTAGCTGTGAAAGGGAATTGACGTCAAGGCTTAAAAGGATATAAATGGATCAGGCTTAGAAAGTCAGAAAGCTAAATACTTTATTTATGAATGGTATATTGAGAAATTTTTTAGTAGAGATAAAAATAATCAACTTATATTGGTAGGTAAAACCCATGAAAAGAAGGCAGTCATGCCCAGAGCATTGGGAATGCATGAACAACTGCCAGTGCTGCATACACAGGCCACAAGCATAGGTGACTAAAGGCATGCTGCTGGAAAGGCAGTGAGAGGACAGGCAGGAACTTGCACACCCTGTGCCTGAACAGCATGCCGCATCTAGCTCCCTCCCTCCCAGCAACTGCTGCACGCATACAGCACTCCTCTCTCCCTGTGACAAGCTGCAGCAAACCCCAGCTCTTCTGCAGTCTCCAGAAGTGCAATAAATGCATCTCTTAAAATCCCTCAATATTGTATAACCCTTGGCATCCCCGTCCATGAACTTTTAGAGCAGGGCTTCCTTTTTGAAAATTACATGAGCGTTCTTTCTGGCACTTTGGGATTTACATATAGTGCCCCATGGCTACAAGGATCTTGCATTCTCAGCTGATTGCAGCACAAGTCAGTGAGGAGGGTTAATGTCAGCAAAATGTGTCAATGCTCTCCAGTGCTTGGTCTCCCTTTGCGCTACATCCGGCATCCCCTCTTGATGTTCTGCTCTCTGTGCCCAAGTTCCCACGACTATGTCTGGTTCTTATAATGGGGTGGAAAACCTTCCCTCAGCAAAAAGGTCCTCCCTCAACCGTCTTCCTTCATCTCAGTTTTTTGTTCCCAGATGAGTTATTGATCTGGTGCTGGTAGCCCTGAGCATTGTTTCCAAACAGCAGAGGCAGAAGCCACTTGGAAAAGCAATGATGAAACCAGAATGATAACTGCTGTTACTTATGAAGCATTTCTGCAGTCTCAACCAGGCAGGGACCACTGGGAGGCCAAGGCATGGCTGAGGGACAGAGCTGGTCTCAAGACAGAGAAGTTTGGTGATCTAAAGGCGAGTCAGGCATCAGTTGGAGCAGATGGTTATTTGCAATAAAAATTAGTCCATAGACCTGTGTGTTCTTCAACAGGAGAGAAATGGGGTGGTTTCTGAGCTCACAGTTTGAAGCCTGCCTGAAAATGGTCCTTCTTGACCATTCTCAGTGGGGCCATCTTCCTCTCTTACTCTGTCTCATCTGTAAGCCTCCTTTTCAATGGCCTCTACAGAGATCCGTCTCCTGAAATTTTTTTAAAGAAACAAATTGTTAATACTGGAAATGACCTGGTTCACCTCCAGTTGCCTTAATGCAGGCTGTGGTCAGGACTTTTTTTTTTTTTTTTTTTTTTAAATAATGAAGTAAGCTGACAATGGAGGGTTTTATTTTCAGGAAGTATCATTAAATAGCCCATACGCCATGCTGGTTGTTATGCATGTGTCCTTATGTCCTCTGTTGCACCCAGTAAAAGGCGTGTCTTGAAGCACACTATTCCCACAAGTGAATCAATTCACAAACCCATTTTTGAGTGGCAGCATTAGGTTTCCCTGTTCCTTGTCACCCTGAAGTGCCAGGTGGATGCTGTCTGTGGCTGGGTGCCATCTCTGAAGCCAAAATGACCCAATGACGAGGCAAAAAGATTTTTGTCTCCAGCAACTGTTTGCGAGAAGCTGCCTTGCTGGCATATGCATGGGTGGCTTGGAAGGTGTTGTGTTAGAGTCTCTTCCTAACGAGCTGTGGGATCTGGGAGTTGTGCATTAGACTAAGCTTTCCAGGGAACTTGACTTGAAAGCTTACCGCATTTCCAAGTATAGGACATGCCAATGCAAACGAAGAGAGGGGTGTCTGAGCCTCTATTTGACTGTATTTATTCTAGATATTTAATGGCCCTTGTTCCTGCAGGGCTTTTCAAAGTCTAGTATAATGTCGGACGTGCCGAACGCCGTAAAAAAGACTCATCAATCTTGATGGAATTTTGTCTGGCACTTATAAGTTAGCCCTGGAGACTCAGCCCTTTTATGAGCATACTGTGTGCTTTTAAACACATATATAAGGACATTGAGGCATGAGGTTTGCATTTGCTTTGCACTGACCCATGCCTGCAAGTGAACCAGTTGTATAAAACCCACAGCGATGCTGTATTTTCCTGCTCACTCCGATGGTAGGACTCCCACACCCTGCTGAGGCTGGCTGCCACCAGCCCTGTGTCCCAAATCTCTGAAGCTTGGGGCTGAGACATGCTAATGGGGGGACCATCCTCCTGCCTTGGAAGGACAGCCCATCTCCTGCTGAGTCTTGCTGCAGCTGCTGTGACACCTGGGCCCCATCCTCTTCTCGTCGTCCGACTGTTTTTGCCATTCCTGCCCGTCAGTGTACCGCAGCCATCAACATAGACATTCCAGGGGAAGTTATGCAACTGTCCCTGCTTAATCATTAACTGGGACATTCTGGCTGTTAAATTTTTTATTTATTTCTGGATTTTGTGAGAGGAGGCACCCATTGGACAGGGCGGGCTGAAAAGCACGCAGAGATCTGTGACTCAGGTGTGCATTGTAGGCTAATCCTCGCCTTCTGCTCGTGATGCAAGCTGCCCTGTGTACGTGAAGTTGAGCGGTGCAAGGCTAGCCAGAATTGAAAGCAGAGTTTCCAGTAACCAAGTGAGCGAAACAGGCTGTTACTCATAAGGAGTTCTGGCTTTGCTGTCTGAAGGTCCTGGCTCAGAGCTGCTCCGTGCTTGGTGTTGCACGCGGCAGCATGCTGGGTTGGCATGAAAAGCCTACCCTTGCAATGGGCAAAGCAAGGCAAGGGGAGTGACCCACAGCAGAGCCAGGACTTGGGCATCTCCATATGGAGAGTCAGGTTGTCACAGCAAGCTCCAAATCTCCATCACAGAGTGAGGATCTCTGGAGAAACATCAGGGCTTGGGCAGCGTGGGAAGGTATACAGCCGCAGGGCTAGCAATGCTGATGGGGTTTTCTCCCTCCAACATATGGGTTTGTGCCTCTTGCACTGTGACTCAGATCTCTCTTTTAGGCAGGTGTTGAGCTGGTCCCAGCTGACTCCTGGCTGGAGGTGGCTGGTGGGGAGATGATCCCTGCTTCTGCCTTCATCCCCCACCTATGGCTGCTTCTCGCTATTCAGCCAGGACATGGTTTGGTTTGGTATTTCGGCCACATAGATTAATTTCAGAGACTTGCAGATTTGCAGCACTGAAATGAGGTGGACTGATCAGCAGAGTCACAGTTGGAGTCCCTGCTCCCTTCACATGGAGTCTACCATGTCCTCCCTAAAAGCTCCCCTGTGACCCACCATCACCCTTTGCAGTGGGTATTTTGAAAGGTGTGAGTGCTAGCAACTAAACCAGGCAGCTTTTCTTTTCGGGCTGCACTTCCAGCTCTAGCTTGCAGGGCCCTGCAAAGTAGTGTGAGGATCACTCCTTCCCCCAATGAGAATATAGAAGCAGAGGTGAGAGTTGTCCCTGGGACAGAGCCAGGAGGGCCAATCCGGGTTCCCGTGTCTCCTGCCCTGTGTTGTTACCCCTGGGACCAGGAATGGTACAGCACGGTTAAAGCAACTTACGTTGCACCCAAAATATACCGAGCAAAGAAAAATCCAATCTAGCAAACAATCTCGTGCTCCACACATAAATATTTGGCTGTTTCTGCTGTTGGTTACAGCCATGCCACACCATGGCTTCCCAGTGAAGTCACTGAGCCCAGCTGGGTGTAACTGAGGGTGGAACTCACACTGTCTGGGATAAATGTCAGCAAGGAACGGCAGCAGTCAAGTAAGAAGGATTTCTAAGCATTTCCCTTCTCCTGGTCACACACAGCCCTCATTCTTGGACAGCTGAGGCAAAAGGACAAGAGCAAAGTTATTTTAGATGGAAAGTACCTAAATGTTTTGTTCTTTGTACATAGAAACGAACAGAAATGAGCTCTGGGTCTTGTAAACATCAACACCCAGTTTTCTGTGTATATAACACAGCTGCTAGGAAAGCTTGATGAATTTCAACTCTGCTTTGAGTTTAGGGGATTAACAGGATCCATTGCTCAGCTCACAGGGCTCCTGTCCATGCTCTTGAAAATGTCTGGGCAAGTTTTAGGCATTACTGGTGTCTGGCTGACCCATAGCTCTGCTGGGGGTGGACTCCATTGCCCCACCAGACCCCAGACATCATGGGCACTCCTTGGCCACTTTGGTGCAAAGTTGGCTCTCTCAGCTGGGGACAGATATCTGCCTCCTCTGGTGACCACCAGCCTACCATCATCTGTTGAGTTGCTGTTTTCTTCCACCTTGGCAGCAGATGTGACTCTGCCCTCCTTCATACTGGGAAAAATAAGTTGGGTTAACTCAGAGCCATTGCTGAAAATGTTGAATCCAAGTGAGTGGTCACAGTGCTCTTTGGTAGACAGACAGTAACCTGCACCTGGAAGTCTCAGCTGCTCCCCTTGGAAGGGATCCTCTGTCTGCTTAATCTGGTGGAAATGGTGCGTCCTGAGCTGACTGGTTCTGCACTGGAACAGCTTAGAGAGTGCCCACATGCCCCAGGTAAATTCTGGCAGCACTAACACTGAGCTAGGGAGTGAAGACAGGCAGATGGACAGTAAATGTCCATGGCCATTCCTG
>NW_010289426.1:69882-88612 GCF_000700745.2 Antrostomus carolinensis
GGATCCTGCATGCAGGTTAGCCACTTCTCCTACTTTAGCTGCAAGCTGATTAAGGAGTTAATGAGCAAATTTAATTCAAACCCAGGTTTTGAATCTAACAATTTATGATGGCTCCTAAATCCAAACTTTCACCCATGGAGAAGAGGGGCTTAGTGCACTCTTCATGTCCATTGTGTCAGGCTTCCTGCGGGTGCAGGTGGTCTCTGTGCAGCCAAACTGCTTGTGTTGAGTGTCCAAGGTTTCTCGGCTATTACATCCGTTAGTGATTAGCATAGACAACATGAAAATTTTGAGAAAAGTCTATAGTCCTAAGCCTTCCTAAAGACTGTGACCCTGAATGTGGGCCAGATGTGAAATCACAGACCTTTCTTTGATACAAGTTTGTCAAGGTCACGTGTGAGGTACTGACTCTCCAGTATTGGTATTGAGAGCCCTGATGGGTGCTTTGGGGGAGCTGCTGTCAGATGAAGGTAGGTAAGCCAAGCAGTTAAAGATTGGCATATTTACACTGAATGTTTTGCTGATGTTGGACTTCCAAGAAACCAGTTGTAAAACTTGCTGCAGGGCTGCTTCTGCAACTGTGTGCGAGACAGCAACTGAAGCCTTGTGTCCAGGACAGGGGTTCATGAACTGCTGTCTAGGAAACTCTTCTGCACCAGGCAAAAGCTTGGTTTTCTGCACTTACTGTCCTGTTTTATTATGAAACAGGTTCTGAAATATTGTTCCTAACTAGACATGATTTAAACTAGATTCCTTCTTGTTATTCTTTTCCTGGTGCTCAGTTAAGACTTGATTTCTCAATTCTTGACTGCAAATTTGATACAGGGACCAATACATCCATGTCAGTTGGGAAGGGGAGATTTCCATTTTGGTCTTAACTTGTCCTACCAGTAAGCATAGATACAGTTACATTTTTCAAAAAGTATGTGAAACTAGACTTAGTTTATGTTCCTTTTACATAGGATTGAACATACAAAGTGTTTATAAACTTGAAGTATATCAGCAGTGGGAAAGGGCCAACTTGTCCTGTCTACAGTGGACTGGTATGATTATAGGCATACAACTTGCATATGTAGAGAAAACTGCAAAGCTACAGTTTCCCAGGCTACCAGATGACGTTGGCGAGAGTCTTAGTCTTGCAGTTGTCATATCTAGGAGGAGCCTGGCTGCAACGCACCTACAGCAAAGCCAGGCTCTGTGCAGGACAGCTGTCCACAGTACACGCATTACTTTGAGTTCTTCTGCAGGTCTCTCCTGCTCCCTTCTGGTGAAATTTTGAAATCTGAACCAGAGAAGATTTTCTCCACATATCAATTTGATATCAAGGTTGTTCTCAGAAGCTGCACGGTCAACAGAATCCTTGATGCATGGGGGTATAGGTAATGGCGGGTGGGTATGAGTGTGCCCCATCAGCAAGTGGAATCATTCATGGGTTCCATTTCGCTTTCCTTTTCAGGGAGGAACCCATAAAGCTTCATGGTAGCCTGTACTTTCTAGAGACTTTTGAGGTCATTGAAGGATACGTGCTAAAGGATCACAATTATAGTGCTGTAACACTTTATTAAATTCTTCTCCACTGCTTGGGGCTTGCTTTTCATGACACTTCCTTTGCCTCACTACTCTATTTGCATGTTTAAACTTGAGAACTTCCCCACTAACCCAACAGTCCAGACCTCGCAGTAAAGACACAGAACTCTCCTGTTTTTCAACAGTGTAGTTGAATCTGGTAAAGAGACAGGTTATGTCTTACAAGAATCAAGAACTTTTGAAACAACAAAGTGCTGCCCAGGGCACCTCAGTATCTGGCTGCTTGTCTGCAAGTCAGTGTGCTTATTCTGGACCAAAATATATTGTTGAATTAAATGAAAGAGCATTTATAACCATGAATGAATTGTGTTTGCCGGTGAAGGTCTTACCTTAACCTGTTTTACCTATTCATCTGCTCTGAATAGTTGAAAGAGACCAGTGGGGACCTGTGTAAGATTATTATCCCCTTTGATGGATAGGGAACTTGGACACAGAGACACAACACCAAGATCATATAGGGTCCTATAAGGAGCTCCTGGTCCTCTCTAGAGTCAGGAACCCATGACGCAGGCATTGGAATCCTCTCATTGTTTGGGGAAGAGGGCTGTGTCACATCCAGGTTCAGAGTCTCTCCCCTGTATGGCCAATGCCACTGTCCCCACTGGTGGCTGGACCTGGCGAGGTGGCTGGTTGGGCAAGTGTAGGTGCTGCCATGGGCGTACATTGCAGTGCTGCTCTGCTCTGGGGATACACTGAGCTAATCCTACACACCTGGCTCCAGCTGCTGATCCCAGGGTGAGAAAAATCAGCTTTATTTGTAATCGGTTCTCACCTGCACAACCAACAATCCTAAACAAAAGGCAGTTAAAAGAAGCTTAATGTTTTTTACCTAACTTTTTTTTTAAACCCCATCATGTTTAACCTAAACATACAGCTTTTAAGGGGTGTGACTCATGTCTTGAATCATTAAGATTTGACAACAGCAGGTAAATTAGCAGGTTGCAATACAGGAAACTTTTCTTAGAATGTCACTTTGCTGATCCTGTTGCAGGGTTGGGACCCAAGAAATGTGTGTTTTGCAAGAACCTACCTATGCTATGGACCAGCAACAGTTAGATATGTTCAGATCCAGTGTAGCTGTGCTGGCAAATGTTCCTGTTTAAAAAGCAAGATGGTAAAAAACATTTTGTTTGGTTGGGTTATATCACTCAGGCTGAACTGTCCCAGCAAGAGGGTTTTTTTGTAAGCTGTCTGCACTTGTTTCTTCATGCTAATATAGTTACATCAGAGAAATCTTTAGAATAGACTAGTCTTATCTTCCTATAGATACTCATGTCTCCAGGCATCCATAGCATGGAATATTAAATGGGTTATTCATCATCATTGACCATCTACAGTTAGAGATCTACAACTTTGCTAGGAATTAAAATACCAACCTACTGTTTTTCTGTCATCTTCCTGGTTACTACATGGCTACTGCTCAACTTACGTGAATCTTTTGTCTTTTCTGCTACATACATATAACTATGTCAACATTTTTATTATTTTTATTATGTTGAAAGTGCTCTCTCTCCTCCTTTTCTCATCTTTCTCTTCCTTTTCAGTCTCCTGCTAGCTTTTCTTTTCTCATCTAACTTCCCACAGACCACCATTGTTAAAGGTATGGAAGCTGGATAATCACTAGGAAGATCTGCTGATTTATGATGTTGGTGTTACAGGCACTTGTACTTTTTTTCCATTATTGCTTCTCTCTGTCTACCTGTATTAAGCGTGAGGGTCACAGATTTACCTTTCAGACCTTGTTTGCTTTTTTCCCCCCTTCATTAACTAGTTCTCTTCCCCCTACTCACCTGTGTCCTATCAAACACTTACAAGCATTCTCAGTGTACTCCAGCTGTGCTCATGCACTTATAAGGATCTTGTGTCCAGCAGAGATCAGTGGCAGGCCTTCAAAGGAGACTGTAAGAAAGAGGGTACGAAACCAGTTATTTTCTCTCCAAGGTCTACATCTGTAATTAATACTGGTGTAAAGAACCACTAGACTAGCAATAGCCAAGGAGAGGTACTGAAGGAGTTAATTCATAGGTACTAGTTAGTATACCTATAGATTTTCACATTGCAAACTGAGTTTAATTATACAACTCTGCTTATATCCTTGCCTAGTTCCTCCTTTATTTGCTGTTCATCTTTATAGACTGTAAACTCTCTGAGGCAGGGAATTCACACTTTTGCATAACACCTAGCAATCTTGAAGTACCTATGGCATGGATACTTAATAAAATTAAATAAAAATGAGTGTGCTGCTCATGGCTCCAGGGCCTCTTTTATTCATAGCTCCATGGCAATTTCATGATGAATACCTCCTTGGAAGCTGAAGAAACTTGAGTGTCTTGGGCTTGGCATGTGACATCAAGAATCTGGAAAACCTTGGAGGATCTATTGAGAGTAAGTTAAGAAATAAACTATGTTTTTGAATGTCTGTGTTTCATGCTGTGTAGCTGGGTCCTTGTGAGATAGGATGCCTCAAGCCTTATGAATTCTGCGTGAATTAGCACTTCAGTGTGGGTTGTCTTGCAGTATAGATCCATGGGCTTCCATGGTCAGGACTGGAAGGTCTTTCCCTTGTACTGCAACTGCTAAGATTTGGGCAACTCTAATTTTGAGTACTGTTCACTACTGACTCTGTTAATTTTCGTCTCGGACTTCATGTTTCTTCCCCTTAGCTAAGAGGCAAGATATGGGAGATAAGGAACACTTGGTCTGACCCAGAGAGGCTGAGCTGCCAGGAGCACACAGCCATTAGCGATTCCTTGTGGTTAATAAGCCCAGGTCCTTGAGGGGCCCTGAGTCTTGCTGAAGGTCTGGGCAGAGATATCTTACTGCAGGGACTTCTCATGTTCAGGCAGGGCTTGCAACAGATTGTCTTCTCCATGCATTGGAATATGCTGTCTTTTAGTCCTGAGAAAGAACAAGAAGAGGGTTAACATATGAGGCTTTTTTCATGTTGTTTAGATTCTTGTGTGTCCTATCCAAAATTTTAATAGAAAGCTTTCTTCTCTATTCCTATGGGCCAGATACTCAGCTGGTGTAAACGCAAATGCCATTGCTGCTCTGTTCTTTGACGCAAGGTTAGGGCTTAGCTCATGGTGGTGTTGTGTCTGGGAATATTTTTATCCTTTAGAGATATTTATCCCCTCCCCCCCTCTGTCTCCTCAAGGATTCTTTCTTCTCGGCAAACACGCTCCTCTGACTGGAACATATGGGAAAAGTATTTTCTTCCATTTCTTCACCACTCAAAAATGGTCAAATCAATTTGGCTAAAATTAAAACCTTTTGAGTTGAAACTTAGCCTAGAAAACTTCATCTCCCAAAGGAATCCTTAAAGAAAGTTCTGAGCAATTTCCGAAAAAGATGGAGTTGGCTTGGAAAACAAAGTTGGGGCAGAAACCAATTGGAAAAGCCCTTTGACTTTGGTAGCAGTCACACCCATGTCTTCTAGTGTGCAAATCTCATTTTGATTGTCACAAGAGAAGTAATGGTGGCTATTGACTTCTGTGATTTTATACAGTCACAATGGTAATCAATTTCAGTGACCACTGCATGCTCTTCTCCATCTTATTTTTCATCTCTATAGGTCTTTGTGCTTCTGCTTTTGGCTCGAAATTTAAATTATGAAGTATTTGGTACCAGACCTTGCAGATTTAAGGTTAAATAGTTTGGACAAGCTTTCCAAGTTTTGGACTGTTTAACCCAACCCCTTTGAGATTCACCCAAAGTTATATAAAAAGCTGGAGTCTTTGTGGATGAAATAGTGAAAGGCACACTAGTGAAGGAGCAAGAGGACTAATTTATTGCAGTAAAACTTAGCTGGTTTTGTCCTAATTAAGTGAATACTGTCCTGACAACTGTCCTTCCAACTCCGGAATAATTTTCTTCTTTAATTTTCTTGGATGTTGGATTGATTCAGGGTAACCTCCACACTTGGACTTGTGCCAGTTACAGTAGTGGGTGAATCACTGGTAATTTGATGAATTCAGTGTGGGAAAGAGCTAGTATGTGGTTGCAGCCAGGTGAAGAACATTATCTGATTTGGGGTGGATGATTAGGACTTTTTGTCCAGAGTGATTCATCCAAGGAGAGAACCTATCCAAGGAATGAGAGTTGTTCACACCAGATGAACTTTCAAGCTCTGTAGCACATTTGTCATCTGTGTTATACACACAGTTCTAGCACTTTATATCTAGGAAATAGGACTGGCAACTTGCATGAAATGTCTGTTTTGCAAGAGCATTAGTTTCTTAGTAGCACCGATGTCTCTGTTCCATGCACTAGCACAGCTAGGACTGAGGTCTGGTAAAGTCTGATTTCTTGCGTGCCTTCGAAGCCTCCACAGCAGACCCATAGTCATTATGATTAGAGCAATTTCTTGTAGCATATCCAGCAGGGACTTATGTAAAGAGCATTGCTTGGAGCTGAAACAAGTACTTTATTTGACTGTCTTTGTCACAAGTAGAATTGCTATCAGAATATCTAAATGATAACTTCTGCTGTTTAAACATCAGACTTCACCTTTTGCAGATGCTCTTGTTCCTTTTAGCACTTGGAGCATGTTATCTTATACTATGGCCCAGCTTTTGCTGCCACATACTGTAGCCCATACAACAGTGTTAGGTATGATATCATTAGAAAACAAGAAAAAAAACCCCCCAAAAAACAAGCTTTCTGGTAAATCCTAGTTGTTTCTCTACATCCCATTTTCCACAATGCACATATCTTGAAGGTTGGTTTTACAGAGAATGTGAGACTCTCTGCAGGATATACTTACCTTCTTAGCACCCATCCCCTGCTTTGCTCTCTGTATGTCACTCAGTGCATTGTTGAAAATGTCATTATCATGGTCACTGGATACTCTGATCCACCTCTTCACTGATAAAGAACCATTATCCTTAGACTGAACATCAGTATCTTGAAAACACAACCTCTCTAGATTAGCTGGGGGATATTTTAATTGCCTATGGACTAGAAGACAGAAAGATACAGACAGAACAGTCTGAAGCCTGTCTCTCAGTTCTGAGAACTGGCCTGTTGGATGTCTTTGAGGTATCTGCTTGGCAATGTGTGCCTTGAGGCCATCCTCAATTGCTGTAACAACCAGCCAGTGATCTATGCCTGAGGCATGGTCCAGGGCATGCATGTTCTCATCCACCCAGGCACACCCAGCAGTTTATTGTGCCCCCAGGCAAAGCCAGCTGGGCTGCAAGAGGGAGCCTATGCTGCTCAAACCTGCTCTTTCAAACCAGGATAGGCATGATCTCTCTTTCTCAGCTTTTCCCATCTGTCAATCAGGAACTGTGATACTGACCTCCTTTATTAGGTATTTTGACATATATAGAAGGGCTTTTTTCTTTCTGTCAGGTATCCTGGCCATGCAGAAAGATCTCTTTGGTTCTTTTGCTGGGCTGAGAGCAAGGAAATACTTTCAGGGAACAAAAGGATGATCTCTGTCTATCCAAAATCTTGCAATCTTAGTAGGAGGTAGACATTGTGGATAGCTAGATGTTTTGGTGTGTTAGCTGTTGTAGTCAACGTGATACACTTCAGAAGTGTTGTCCATACCCTTCCTGCCCTACTGTCACCCAACAACACTGCTGAGTGGTATACATGAAGACTTACAGATTCATGCAAATTTAAAGATTTATTCTATGTTAAATAAAAAAAGAGATTCTTCAAGTCATTGTTTCCTTACAGTAGCTGTATCCTTAGTGCTTCTTGTATCTTTGTTTTCACTCACTTTTGTTTTCATGATGCCCACTAATACTGGTTTTCTGTTACAAATATTACAAAGAAAGTGCTGCAAGAAGATTATTATCAGGCACAGCAGACTGATAAGGAGCTCCTAATGTCAGGTGTTGCACCCTACAAAGCAACACAAAGGTGTTCCTGAGGACAGATCTGAACAAAAGCTGGATGCCAGTAGGACCAGTGAAGGGTCAGTGCTTGTGTTGTAGCTTTCTTGTGTCCATGCTGGTGTTAAATAATCCTTGGTTGTGCTCATTGATATTAAGTTCATTTAGTAGCCTTGCATTTATAACAATATCCAAAATTCTGTCAAAACATTCTAGCAGCTTTTTGTAATGAACTAGTTCCTGAATTTTGTACTTGCTTCCTTAGTTCAGCTTTTCATTGGCTGACACTTCTAATTCTGGGGAAGGAAGTGCAGAACCCACATTATCTTTTTATTTACAAGAAAAACAGGAAAGTGTTCTTGGTTTGTTGTAATTTAGGAATAAGGTGGGGAAAAGGCAGAACGTTTCCAGGAAGCTGGAACTAAAGGTGAGGAAACTGCATCACCAAGGAGACCTATAGGTGACACAACATCAACGTGAGTTAAACTGGAAGATGTGACCATGGTCCAGAATGGGACTGGTTCGAGCCAGGGTGTGAACTGCTGCTGGACCTGCTAGTGTTCAGGAAGAGTCAAAGTTGTCTTTTACATGAGACTTGAGGAATGGTTCCTGCTAAGGGTCATGGAAAGTGAATATTGTCCTGAAATGCCCATTGAGCTGAATCTCGGTGCTCTTAGAGCAAACTCTGCCTGGACTCAGCCCATGAACTTGAGCACCTCTTGAGCACTTGAGATAGGAGGAGGCAGCTGTGTGTGCAAGAAACTTGCTGCATTTGCAGTGCATGTGCAAAGGTGGGGCAAAAGCAAACTACTGCCATTGTCCTTACCTTTGCTTAATGCAAAATGCCAGGTGCAAGCAGTGGATTTGTTGTCTGCTTAAGCTGGCAGATGGGCAGGGGAGGTGCAGCAGGCTTGTTTCACAGCTCAGTTTGCATGGCACCTGGATGGTGTTATGCTTTCAGGGGAAATCCAGACTGAGCTTTCTGCAGGTGAGGACATTGTGCAGGAATCCCAGATGAGGGAACATGAGATCTGCTGGCTGGATTTCCTTGCATGCCTCATTGAAGCTAGATGTATCTACCACAGTTGGGGGATAAGCCACCTGCATGTAGGCTCAAAGGGTTATCTAGTTTCACGTTTGGCTCAGCAGGTGTGACAATAAGTGGTTAATTTGGATTAAATTTCATAATTTAACTGTTTAGGATCCTAAACAGGAATTTGGGTGCACTGAGAAGAATTAGAACCTTGAACAGTTTCAAGATCACACTGTGAATCTGTGATGCAACTGTGTCTTGAAAACAGGAGGTTTCTCCATCCCATTAGGCAATTTGATAGGACCAACTGTATTACAAATTTAAATACACTGAAAGAAGGAGATAACAAGATTTCTCATGGCTCAAGAAAAAACACCCGAGCAGCCTCGCTCTCTCTCTCCTCCTTCCCCTCCCACCTTCTCTTTATTTGATGTACACTGATGGCCACGTAATAAATGCACTGAGCCACAGTCTCCCTTTGCTGACCTCAGCAAGGTCTGGCTTACTTGCTCTGTTTGCTCTGGATTTCCTCAGGCAAAGCCAGCATGCACAGCTCTGCTTCTGACCACCGCTGTGATCTGAAGTCATATGGGATGTTTCACTTGCTGAGCCACCTCCAAATCCCAAACTTCAAACAATGCTCTGGCTGGAAATCTCATCCTTCAAACGTGGGTTGTGCTAGTTGAGAGCACATATAGAACAAGGAGGCTGTTGCCAAGCACGATGCAGTTCCAAGGAATATACTGAATTTGGTTGGATAAATGGATGATGTAACTGGACCTCACCAGTTAACACCAGTTGAGGACTTGGATCTCTGTGCTTCAAGGAGAATGCAGTCAGCTTAGAATGTGGAGCCTTCCCTTGGCAATTTAGTGTTTTCCTGGCTTTTTACAGGTTTCCCTCCAACACCACATGCTTTTTGTAACACCCTGTGGGGTAAACAACTCTACACTGCAACGTGACTTTCCTGTCCCCAGGTTTCACTGGAGGGAGTGATTCTGCTCAGTCCCCTCAGCATAGCAAAGTAACCTGTATCGCTTGCAGAGCTGCAAAACCAGGAGGGACAAGGGACTTGGGGGATTCTCAGCATCCATCCCTGGCCCGTGAGCTAGGGACATTGACCCCTCAGCAGCCACCCCCCAATACCTGTATGCCCATCCTCCACAGGAGCTACCATAAGGGTGTGGAAAGGCACAGGGGAAAGCAGAAGGGATGCATTAGAAGCAGTATTTTAGGGGAAGAAGGGACACTGAAAGCTGTCCATCTGGAGCACAGGTCTTAGGAGGAGCGGCTGAAGGAACTGGGGTTGTTTAGTCTGGAGAAGAGGAGGCTCAGAGGAGACCTTATCACTCTCTACAACTACCTGAAAGGAGGTTGTAGTGAGGTGGCGGTTGATCTCTTCCCCCAGTTAACCAGTGGTAGGATGAGAGTTTGCCTCAAGTTGCGCCAGGGGAGGATCAGGTTGGATACTAGAAAAAATTTCTTCTCCCGAAGAGTGATCAGACATTGGAACAGGCTGCCCAGGGAAGTGGGGGAGTCACCATCCCTGGAAACATTCAAGAAACTTGTAGATGTAGTACTCAGGGATATGGTTTAATGGGCGTGGTGGTGATGAGTTGATGGTTGGACTGGATGATCTCAGAGGTCTTTTCCAACCTTAATGATTCTGTGATTCTGTCCCCCCACCAATACTCCTCAAACAGTATCAGTGCTGGAACATAGTAAGTTAAGTGAAGGCCATCAGTAGATGATTTGCCAGCTGGGGACAGAGCATTGCCTGGCAATAGACAGGCTCTGCCCCCCCATTTGTTTATTTAGGTTGTGGGGGCTATTTGGATTGACAGAGATTGTCTCCTACTCTGCATTTGTGCTGTACCTTCTGCAGAGCTTAGTATGTGACGGTTATTTTGAAGTTGCTGTTCAGTGGACAGAAATTAAGGATCAGGACTTCCCTATTGTGAGAGTTCACATACACACACATAAAAAGGCAAGTGAACTTGTAAAATTGACAATAAACAGGTCAGTATAGTGACAACAGGTCCTCACACACAGTGTTATGGGTTGTTCCTTGTGGGGATCATAGGGAAAAAAAAGGCACTTTTCTATCCTACACTAACACAAAATTTATGTTGAATCTGAAGGGATCCTTCTCTTGTCCCTCTGCTCAACTTTTAAATAAGTTGACAGATGTATTCTTGTGAACCTAGAAAACATTAAGGCTTTTGTACTGTGTGTAGCTGGTTGAGTCAATTGAATGTCTTCTCTTCTAAGGTGTGTGTGAATGAGACCAGTCTGTGCTGTTCTTTCAGAGATACCCAAGCTAGCCTGGAGCAGATGGGTACATCCATGTCTCTTAGAACAGCATCTTGCAGAGATACCAGCTCAGATGCCTGGAGTGGCATGAGAAACACAATGAATGATATGGGATTTAATTAAGGATGTCCTGTCTGTGTAACATGTCAATTAGGGATGTGTGGTGTTCCCAGACTGGAAAAGGCTTATTGGTCTAATGACAACAATTCCTGCATAAGAATAGATCTGGCATATACTGAGAAGCTCTATGCATCTGTGACTGCTGAGAGAGATCTCCTGCGTGTTTGGGCTGCAGAGCTGGAATTTGCTAAGGCCTGCAGTTGTTTAGCTGAAATTAAGGGGAAGAAGGGAAATTTGCACCTTTTGGCTCTAATTATTGCAACATTCTTTTCAAACTTCATAATAAACCTCATTGAAAACTCTCATACTCAGAATGAGCAAATTATCTACTGCTTCACTGGGCTTTTGGATCAGGCATTTGAGTCAAGGAAGGCTCCTGCTGTCTTTATGGGCTTTGTTTAAACCTCAGATCCTCTGAAAGCAGCAAGTTTATGCTGAACCTTTGACTGCTGAACACGGTATTTACATGTGCTCACATCCACAGAAAGCTGTACATGCCTGCACTTACTCAGCCAGAGAAAGACCTGAAAATCCCCATTCCATTCAAAGGACAGAGAGATTTGCCTTCCATTCCTCTGCCAGGAATTCTTAGTCAAATCCTATGGAAAATAGTCCTAATCTGAGTAGTAAATCTCATATGCTTCTGCGTGTTTATTCTCTATTTCCATCTCATTGGCTTGAGTTCATTTTTAACCTTTGATTAGAGCAGCTATGTAGTGGAGGCAGGCTGGGTGGGGTATGGTTTGGGTTTTGGGGGGATTTTTTGTTGTTGTTGTTTTTCTTTTTTTTGTTTTTGTTTTTGGGTTTTTTTTTCTCCTTACTAGCTGTGATTTCTTTTTTAAAGCCATCTAGCAAAAGAGCAGGGCAGATGGTGATAGAAAGATTGGCTTTGCTTAGCAGTGCAAATAAGTGGTCCCTCATTTCACCCCTCCCCTGAAAGGTTAAACTGGAACCAACTGACCTGGTTCTGCCTGAGCCAGCTCCAGAGAGATGATAACAGCCAAGGGTAAAAACAAATGAAATACCTGCATGGTTGTAGTTTGCAACAAAGCCCTACAACTGTTTGTGTGAAATCAAGACCAGCCAGTCCCTCATCTGACCAAAGGAATTTATTGAATTTTTGCAGCACTTGCTCTTTGATCTCTGATCTTCAAGGTATCGATTGAATTTCTGGCCATCATTCATATCTAGGTGGTTCCTGAAATGTGACTTGAATTGAATCCAGTGCAATAACTAGACATGGGTAGCTGCCATGGAGTGATGCCTTTAAAATTCCTGCAGTTTGAAATTTGGGAGACATACTGAAGGCCCAGATCTGCCTTTAATATACCTTATTGCTTCCTCCAGAGATGATAATTTAAGTTATTCCCTACTAGAACACAGAGGTCTTGGCTGAATGGGGGATCAGCTGATGTAGAGAGGGGCAGTGCTGCTTGTCTGCACTGCAATCAGGCTGCCCTGCTTGCGGCTTGTTTTAGCATCTAATGTGTATGGGTTCTTCATAAACAACAATAAGTTCTCTGTAATACCTACAGGAATGAGGTATTTTCCCATTCTGTGGTTGCAGAGAGGTACTTTCCCATTCTGTGGCGAAATAACTTTGCACTGTAAGTCAATTGATTTAACATGTGTTTTGCAAGGAAAGCCTGCACAGGGGATTGCTGCTCCCCTGCCCAAATGTTGCTCTCAGTTCTGATTCAGAGATGGAATTTCAGGGGCAGGATCTAGTCCCTAATCCTAAATTTGCATGTTATCATTTCAGTCAGATTTATGTCTCCAATACTCTAAAAGCCATTGATAAATAACTTGAAACTCAAACTACATTTTGCCAAAAGACAAATTCCCTACAACCCAATGCTCACCCTAGTTACTTGATCCTTCCTGGGGGGAAATCTACAGCTTTCCCATGTAGGTTCTGGCCTCTTCCTATCTTGCACCAAGAAAGAAGTAGCTGGGAGCAGTTTGATGCTACCAGAGCAGTTTATGTTCCTCGGAGACTCCTTGGGAGCAAGGGAAGGCAAGTAGCAGGGCAGTGGATGCATTTTATATTAAACCTGACTGTCGTCTCCGATTTTGGCTCTACACTACCTTCCATAGGATTATAGAATTGTAGAATCATAGAATGGTTTGGGTTGGCCATCTAGTCCAACCCCCCTGCAATCAGCAGGGACATCTTCAACTAGACCTTCTGGAGGGGCTGATTTGGAAGCAGAGTGCCAGGCAGACTTCCAGTTGTAGATGCAGCTTTTGACCTCTGCCAGGTGATAATTCTGTGCACCACCTAACCACAGGCAATCACTTTCCTGGCAACATATTCGCTCTAAGCAACTTTGCTATCTGTTTCAGAAGGTCTTGGGGTCTTCAAC
This sequence comes from Antrostomus carolinensis, assembly GCF_000700745.2. Classification (NCBI taxonomy): domain Eukaryota; kingdom Metazoa; phylum Chordata; class Aves; order Caprimulgiformes; family Caprimulgidae; genus Antrostomus; species Antrostomus carolinensis. The sequence continues at coordinate 83,148 of NW_010289426.1, forward strand.
ACTTCCCTCATGTGACATATGTAACCAAATCAGTGTCTCCTGCCTTCATTGTGCCAACTGTCCTTGCCTGGAGCAGCCATCCACCCCCTGGAGATGTCACTCGGACACTGCTAGGTGACAGGGCAGTGACAAATGTCACATTTAGTGAAAAGCTGCAAAACCACAGTAGTAGACCCAACATGTTTTTCAGCAGTTATCATACAGAGTTTAGGAACAATGTGGCATTAAACTTCATGCCAATTAAAGGTCAACAAAGCAATAGTGTATTCCAATTTATTGGATGGCTCTGAGGCATGGACTTGCATTGACAAATATTTGGTGCATTCAAGAGTCATTTCAGCAATGCCATCTGTGCATCTAACTGCACATCAGATGGTAGGGCAGAATTTCTAAGATGTTTTGGAGCATACTAGCATCCCAGTCCTGGCAGCTGTGATTAGCACTGCTCTGGTGGCCTCTAAACTCATACAATAGGACAAGCCCAGCAATGCTTCTTTGGTGACATAAAAGACGTAAAATTGACACCACCAAGTGAGAACTGCTGATAACAAGCAGTTCATGCTGGTGCTGGATGGTTCAAGTTGGAGCGTCTCAGTTTGCAGTGTGATGCTGAGCTGGGAAAAGAGGCAGCATGAAGATATGGGAATTCTGCCAGTCAGTAGCCACTATGGAAGAAATGGCATTTATAAACAGAGCTTTGTTTGCAAGGCATGATGTTATCACCAGCAACTCCAGTGCAGCCAGGACTGTTGGGGTATTAAAGTCCCTGTAGAGTGGACCATTCCTTATCTCAGCTGATGAGCTAAAAATAAAACTTAGGAGTTATTACCCCACTAACTGTTTATAACAGCATTTCTACATATCCCCCTTAACGTCCTGCAAGGGAATGTGCATATTGATTAGTATGTGCATATTGATTAGTATGAGCTTTCAGCTGTCCTCCTGAACACAAATTAAAGGCAGGACCTTCAACATGTTAAAGGTGAGCATGCCAGTGTCATCTTTCTTTGCACCTGTGTTTCCCTGTTGGGCTACATTTATCTCCCCTTCAAATAATGTGGTGTCTGGGAGAGGGTCGGCCAGACGTGTTCATTCTTTACATAACTCACTGGTCTTTGGCTCTCATTTGCTTGGATGTGTCAATATGACTTCCAGATGTTGCGACAGACCAAGTAAACTGCGTTTCTTAGCCAGCTCGTTCTGTAGGCAGACAGGACAAGATGGAGAGAGTTTTTGCAATAGGATTTTTCTAGTGCTGACAGAGGAATCCTGTGGGCTTTAAAAATGTGTAGAAATCTAATTCCTGGTATTTTTATTTTTTTTAACCAGCTGGATGTTGGTTGCCAAAGGAGATACACACAGGTTCTTTTAGTTCACTCACTTCTGCCACTTTGAATACAGATATAGTTTCCTTGGCAGATGATATAAGCTTTGCATATGGCACTTTTGAAAAGGAACCTCTCTTGCTAGCCAGGCATGTACAGGAAATACATAGCTTTCTGGGGTTTATTAAAAACACTGTTTTTAATAACTTTTCTAGTGTGACTGATGGGAAGGAAAAACTCTATAGTCACACAGCAGAGGATTCCAAACTGTCTGTGTTCAGGGAAATAGGAGATTTATATAGTAGTTAACATGGAGCTGTTTCAGCAACCATTGTGAAAAACAGTGATGAACTGCAGTCAAGGTTCAGAAGCCATCAAGCAAGTCTGCCCTAATACTCAAGGGAGGGCTATCAAATAATGTGAAAAGCAGTGAAAGTCAGGAGAAAAATCTTCTGATCCAGAAGTTCACAGCTGGAAAAAAAGATTCCCCAAGCTCCCGCATGTCTGTGGGGACAGGGATGTGGCAGAAGACCATTAGAGCTTGGGTTGAATCCTTAGAGGAACTGGGCAATTATGGTGATGCACAGCTTTTAAATTCAATTTCATGTGGCCAAAGACTAAAGATAAATTTGTGGGGTAATCTCAGGGAGATTAATACATTTTCATACATAGATAGTGTCCAGTTTGTCCTCCAATGTAAATGAGCATAGATCCATTATCTCGATGGTAACGGATATATTCCAATGCAGTGACCTGGCACATAAGGTTTAGAAACGTACGAAGTCTGCCTTTCAACTTTAGAATGGTACCCATGTAACCCAGCTGGCCTTATTTGGCTATGCTGGTATTAACCCCACTGATTACTTTGCATTTCATGTGTAAAGAGCTTTTTGGTCCTCCATCAGTTCCTTTCCCATACATAGATTTTTTTCATGTATGCTTCACTTCATTAAAACAATGATGCAAAGAAACACTGAAACTGAGGACTGAGTAAAGCTTAAATGCTGCCACTATTTTACTTCCACCTATCTCTTTAGGGGAGACTAATCAGCACTGAAAAAGTAAAATTGTTCAAAGAACATCATGTAAATATTTGGGCTCATATAAAAAGAGAAAGTGTGTTTTTAACATTGGAAGAGCTATAAGACATATGTGCCAGGTGGTCAGCTGGAGTAACTGAGCACAGCTACCGTTTTACACCAGCTGAAGATCTACCCAGATGTTCAGAGAAGGGTGGATGGAGAAATCTTAGTTACATGTAATTTAGATTGACAATTACTTCCCAAGCTCAATAGTTCTTCAGAGATGCAGAAGTATCTTGTACAACATCGAGATACAAATGTCGAATCGCCATTATTTTCCATGGATCACAGGAAGCAGAAAGTATTGTAGGCTCAATTATGCAGTGACATGGGTGAAGGCCACATGAATGCTGTAAGCCTACTGAGATATCTACATCCAATTCTGAAAACAGGATCTGAGAAGGATCCATGGGCAGATGTGGGTCAGGTACAGAGTTTTTCTGGAGTCATGCATTTTTGTTGTGCCATGGTAAATACTGGAAGGTAACACGCAGAGGGAAGGGAGGCAGAGCAAGGTCAGACTGAAGACTGACTTGTCTAACTGGGCTGAGGGAAGGGAAGGGCAGAACTATCACCACAGGGAAAAGTAGAGAGAGAAAACATGCTATGCATGGTCATATCTTCCAAGGAGCCTCCCCTGCAGGAAGGCCTCCTCAGCCTTGCTGAATGGGAAATTACCTGTAACCCTGGGAAATACAAAGGGCAGATGGAAAGAGCTAGCACATACCATCGCTGCTCTGTGGAAATGTTTACTTAGAAAAGCTTGAGATTGTGCTCAGATACTAAGGTGACAGGAGTGTGAGATCAGATAAAAGATGAAGCCTCAACCCTTACAACTTCAGGAATTTTGATGTCACATTGACATGTCCCTTGCTGGAGGGCATCCTGCAGAAGTACCACCAGATCTGCTTGCCCCACTTTTATCCAGGTCACTTGCATTGTGCTTTTCTCTGGACAGTCCCCTGCTTTAGCAAACATCACTCCTGGTGCCTTTCCCCCTCAATGAGACAAGATTCACAACAGTGGGTGCCTCACTGCTTTAAGCTCTCACTTGTCTGATGTCTTCTGTGCATTTCAGGGTGAATAACACATTGAGACCTATGTGAAGCAACAGGGTTTTGCCTGCTTGTAGGGAACAGGGAGAGGGATGTCACGGTCTGTAATGTATCTTGGATGCTTGAGAAGCTTTTTAGTCCTAGAGGCTCTGGCACAGTGAAAACATGCGGTGCCTTTGAGCTGAGGGCATACAGATTTTTGCAAGCTTTGACATGCCAGTTCAGCTTCTTTTGGGGCAAAATTTGGGCTTCCCAATACTGTATCTGGTGGGTGAAAGCATCTAATGAATAAAACAGTCTTCACATTCTTGACCAATTTAGCTGGTATTTCCAGGGACAATAGCTGTCCTCAACAGTTTGCAAAGGCTTCTGCACGTGATGAATGCTAAGGTTATGCTTAAGAGATGGCGTAGCTAGTTTTATGTGGTGCACCCAATAACCTGCTGGAGGACTTCTCCTTGGCTTGTAGGCTTCACCTCTTGACCTCGTTTTCAAGCAGGAGTTAAACTGTAACTAAATTGCTCTACAGGTTGGTACAAACGGAGCCTGGGGCGCTCTCTGCATTTTCCTCAATTAAAACAGAGAGTAGAAGCACTTTGGACAGTGGACCAAATCTCAGAGAGACGTGGCGTAGCCAGAAAGCAGCTCTGCTGGCTGGGTCTATATGGATCTTGTGAATTAGAGATAAGGAATGCAGGTTATTTCTCACTGTGCTCTGTAGGAACAGGGGTGGCCCTCCAGAACTTTTCATGTTGGATAGCTTTTACCTCAAAAGTGGTTAGGAACTAGTTTGTGCTTCCACATTTCCACAGCACCCACCCAGTGAGTACACTGGCTGTGATGGAGGACTCCCAGGTTCTAGCACAATATATAGACTAAAACCAAGAATATTTTCATTAAGATGCTGTGTATAGTGTTTGACTGAGAACAGTTGAGGAAGAGGAAGCAAGAGAAGCACAGAGGGAGAGAGAGTGACTACCAAGTGCTGTGTAGCTCTGGGTTCCCTATGTTACTCTCCCACAAATCTAGCCAATCTCCAGTTTTTGCTGTCTGTTTGCAAGACAGACTTCATTATGAAAAAAAAAGGAAAAAAAAAAAAGGCTTTCCTCCACACTGTCCTGCCTGTCCTGCTATCATGTTTTTTTCTCAGGTGGAAAGAAGCTATGGTAATATGACAATGGAGGTTTAGACTGCTCAAAGTACATTTTTTTTTTCCTTTTGTTATGTTTTTTCCATGGGTACAACCACAGAGCTTTCGAAAATGCTGTGTTAATATGTGGCACTGTGAGATATACTTTGGCTTTCACTCTTTAATTACACATCTTAGTGGAATGAGGTAAGCCCATTAGTACCTGCCCCTCCCTCCTCTGCACACCTCTTGAAACAAACCTGTTCAAATGATGTGACAAAACTTTGCACGTGCCTCTGAATGTTGAAGACCTGGTTGAGAGGGGTCACTTTGGTTCTACTCCTATTGCATGGCTGGAGGGAAGTTTTTTCAGGTCTTGGTTCATTTCAGCAAACACATTTATCTTGGCAAGTCTTTGTGATGGAGAGAGGCAGAGTGTGTGAAAACAACATTATCATTTGCAGAACAGCTTTGCTGCTTGCCAGCACCTGTAACTATAATGCATGTGCAACAGGTTTCCCTTCCTGAGCTTTCCAGTTGGATCCTGACTCCAGCATCTCCACAGCTCTGGGTGGTGGAGAGCCCACCATGGGCTACAGAGCTCACATTACATGTGGAGACCAAGTGAATTCAGTCAGACAGGGAGGCCTGGGTGAAAGAGACACCAAAACCTGCAATTTTTTCCTGAAACCCCAAGGCTGAGAATATTGTGATAGTAGCAAAAATCACATAGACAAATAACTTCATTTATTATGAGAGAGATGGTAGAAAACTCAAGCAGCCCATGAAGGATTGGTGGGGAGGGATGCTGCTCTGCCCAGAAATAGCAAAATAGCATCTGCATTCATGTTCCTTATTGATTTCCCCACCCCCC
>NW_010289426.1:88641-89019 GCF_000700745.2 Antrostomus carolinensis
TCAGGCCCTAACTCTTTCTTTTCTTCTGTGTTACTGTCTGCTGTGATGTTACTGTGCAAAAGTCTTCCCAGCTGTTGGTAACAGTGAAAATGTTCTGCAGAATTTTGGAAAACATCTGTGCTTTTCTTCATTCAAGCTTCTAAAATGGTTGTGCAGCACTGGCACTGAGTGTTACACAGACGCTGTTCTGCAGCCAGCCTGGATCAGCCATTAATGTATAGACAGAGGCTGTTTTGGGAGAGTTATGCATTTACTGTGCTGTATGCACATGTTCACCCAGCTGGTGTGCAGTCACCTCTAGGAATCTGGGATTGCTGTTCTTAGATGCTGCACAGCAACGTTAGATAACATGTAGAAGAGGAACAGAAGAAAACAGAG
>NW_010289426.1:89029-94064 GCF_000700745.2 Antrostomus carolinensis
TGCTGAAGTCTATATAAGAATATAGTAAATAACTGCTGTCACCTAGATCCTACTTTGGGATTCTTGCTAGATCTTACTTTGAATTTATTCGTGGGTCCTTCCTCTTGGAAGCAGTCCCTAATCCCTCTTTCAACTGGAACAGGGCTGCTCATCTCTGTCGGACTGTTTGTTCTCCTTTAGCCTCTTAGGAGAAAAGGCACTTTATTACTCAGCCCCTCCAGCCATCTCTTTTCTTCTTCTGGGTATGTTCAGGGCTTGGGTTTTCTGTATTTGCTGCTGCTCCCCTCCCACCACTCCACATTTCCAATAAATTGATTTTGGCCTGCGTATGCTCCCTCCCTTCCTGAAATTTGCATCTGGGCAAAGAACCAGCTTGATGGGATGTGCCAGATGCAGCTGATGGGAGAGCTGAAATCTCAGAGGCACCTGCGATAACAGGGGAGAGGGGGCAGGCGCAGAGTCTCACTGGAGCATGACTCTCTGTGTCCCTTGGCCTTTGCAGTTGCTCCAAGCTACAAGCTGAACATGCATTTGGGAGCAGAGGCAGATCTGGACCAAATTTCTCCAGCCTAAAATATATTGACTATTTAGGGCAGGTAAAAAACTAACATTATCAGAAGCTCGGTCTTAGGCCGGAGGTGCAGTATGTCTTCTTGTACTCGCTTGGACGTGGAAGTTATGCTCAGCTTTGGGAGTGCTCAGGAAAGTTTGCAATAGTTAATGTGATTTTAGTGAATGGGAAATCTGCTAATTATCCTGATTAATTGTGGGTAGGGGAATTGATTCAGGAGTTAGAAGCACTGATTTGTGTGGGCTCCATCTGCCTCTTGATACTGGTTATATACGTTTGTACGACAGCTTTTCCCCACATGGATTTTTCCCAAAGAAACACTGAAATTTCCAAAAGAAACACTGAAATTGATTAATATATCTGACTTGGTATATCAGAAGTGAAGTGAAAGTTCCTGGTCTCTTTGTCTTTCAGTTTTTCCATCTGTAGAATGGTTGCAAAAGTGCTCAGAAAATACTTCCATAATACACTAATAAAATCATGTGTAATGCCTATGCGTTATGCTTTGTAATGCGTATTAACCCATACAGAGCTGTCAGACACCTGGTAGACAGGGGCAGGCTGGGCAGATCATCCCAGTGGGGCCCCTGGGAGCTGTGTTGATGCACAGTTCCCAGTCTCCATGGAGGTGGGGGCTGGTGGAGCAGCAGCTCCATCTGCCTTCCTCAGGACAAGGCATCACAGGTACAACTTCTCTCTGGTAGTGTTGGTCAATTATCTTCTTCCACTGTAAGCTTAGAGACTTCTAGATCCCTTTTAGAGGTTTGTAGTGATTTTCAGAATAATTTCTGCCCTCCTCCCTGCCTAGAAATGAATGGCATTATTCTGTTAGCATCTGTAGCTCATTCCACTTTTTCTTGTCGAAGGTCTTGTTGAGATCAAAAGGGCTGCTTTCCTGACTTGTGTGTAATGAACTCCTGTTAACATCTCTCTCAGAAAGCAAAGGTGCATCTCCTCTTTGTTCTGATTTTGCTGGCATGATGCTCTTTCTGTAGAAATGGTCACTAACTAATGATAAAGAGTGGCGTGGGGTTAACAATACTCAAGATTCTTGCTGTACTTTTCAATTGCATCTCATAATTTTTGACAGGTCCAACAGTACATTTATTTGGATTTTATGATTGAATTTGCTAGGGAAGTAGCTGAGGTCCTCAGCTGCAGACACAAAATTGATCCAAATTTTGGCTCATGTAGAAAGGCAAATAAATTAGTGAAATCCTGTATTCAATAGCTTTGGCTGTCTCCTAATAGAAAAATTATCCATTAGTCTGGGATCAATACAAAGTTTTATTTTATAACTAGGAAAATCCTAAGCTAAACTCTGCTGAAATGGCTGAAGCTCAGTGCAGCTCCAGGGGGGAGTTGGGAGCTCTCACACAACAGAGTTTTGAGGAATCTGGTTTCCTGTCTTTCAGTGTATCTTATTATAAAGGTAGTTTTTCCCCTCCAGTATCCTTGGTATCTCAATGGGAACTGAAACTGTTCTGCATCTCTGAAAATGAAGGAAATTGCTACCTCACCTTCATCACTCCAGTATGTGGCTGGAGTGTAGGCATATGTTCAATCTCAAAATTAGCTCTACCAAAACTGTATGGATGTGACTTTTTACTCTGTTAAATGCGTAGGCAAATGCCTTTTTGTCTGAAATTGTTAATTGTAAATCCCAAGGTATGATAATATAGGGGTTGAGAAGAACTGAGATTTTGAGCATCCAATTTTCCAACCTAAAATGGAGAAGGCAATAAATTCCTGAAAGATCTCTCCAACAGTTTTTTTTTGAGAAGCTGTGCATGGCTGATGGACCAGTTGGAATATGGGTGCTGCTTTCTGTCTGGGTTCATCCTTTCCAAGGACATGTGTTAGAGTAGACACGGATGGCTATGGATGTGTGGCATTTTTGCATTCAGAGTGCTGTAGCAGTCATGGCTCATTGCTGGGCACTCTTGGCCTCATTGTAATGTTTCTTGAGCTGAATGTTTCACACCTGGATGGTGTTCATGGCAGATCATCTCCAGCCTTGACTTCTTCCTACAGGTAGGAGTCAGAAACCACATTGTGGGCTCAGCCTGCAGCCCTAAAATCTTGAGGCACCTCCTGGGAGGTGACAGAGGGAAATGTTTGTCTTCCCTTATAGCAAGCTTTATTTTTATTTCCTTATCTATTTCCCATCTTATATGTATATTTCCCTATACTGGGCTTGCTTTCCTTCTTGCGTTAGGCTCTCTTTCTTTATGTTGTGTTATTAAACCATCTGCATCAGGCCCTGCTTTTGCCTAAAGCCTTCCCGGATGTAAACCTACACAGCAGCACTAGGCTAGCCATTATTTAAGTTATACATTAATTCAAAGCCATAGTAGGACTCCATTACTTGCCTGTAACAGATTACTTATAAATAGTAAAATATTTAGTGGTTTTGATTTTGTTACTCCAAAAAAACTCCAATGTCTTAAAGCCACACTGTACAAACAATCCATGACTGGGAACAAAAAGGAGTTAAAAAATAATTAAGGAACTGAGTTTTTCCTCATCCATGAGGATCTGGAATAATCTTAGGTACTATTACATCTTCAGTGAAGAGTTTAGATGATAAATTCTGCTTTCTTCAGAGTTGTTTGTGCTGATTTCAGGTCAACTAAGGAAACACCCAGGCCAAACACCAAATACGAAAACCTACTGACTTATCTGGGGTCAGCCTCATGGTTTTGAGAAAAAAAGAATATGACCTTTTCCAGTTTTCCACAAAAAACCCCATAAGCACAGTGCCACCACTGGGAGTTTGCCACACCTCGAGCCCCCTTGTGAAACTGCCATTTACCTTAGAGAGTCATGGTTCTGAAGCAGTAAAACTGTCAGATTGTTCCTGTTTCCCAGTTCCTTATTTATAATGTAAACATACATCCTTTTGGGAACCTGACCTTTTTCAGTGTTTACATTTGATTATAATTGAACTATTTGCATAGGAGACCAATTTTCATTCTCTGCTCTTGTGGCGAGTACATCGTGTTTTCTATTACAGGGTCGGTTTTCTGATTACTAAGGAAACTAAGAAGGTTTACAGACAATAAGACATAAAACATGCAAAGTTATTAAATGTACGGCCTATTCTTTCATTTTATGAGCAGACCAGGATGTTAGATGAGTCTTTCTGCAGTCTCCCAGTCCCTGCCTGGTTATTTACCAAAGTGATCAAAGTTCCCAGGTTTGAAGTTCTACTTTGCCTCTCGAGGCTGCCGTGTCAACGGTTTCGATGTCAATTCCCTCAGGTTCCAGCCTTGCAGACTTAACAGGGGTTCAGAAGCTAAGCCCTGGGCTTTCTGCATTGGCCTGGTCAGTTGTAGCAGAACCCTGGTGGGACATGTGGGTTTGTTCTGCTGGTGCAGCACAAATGGGAAAAGAAATGCTGGGAAGGTTGGGCTTGTGTCAGCTGTTATGCATGGGCTCTTCTAGGTCCTGTGCCAGCTCAGCCAATGATCTGTACCAGCTGGGTCAGCAGAAGGGATAAGCTAAATACCAGGAGAAATCTGTCTGCAGAGCCTCTGCATCAGGGCTTTGAGCACTGGGTGTTTTTGCTTCTATGGGGGGTACATAGGAAGAGATGGTGGTGGCACAGGATGACCTCCCACAGCACACAAAGGTATCATCATGGCATAAATCAAGCTGGTAGGATCTCAGGAGGTCTCTGGTCCAACTCCCTGCTCTGATCAGGACTCACTTTGACCTTAGGTCAGGTTGCTCCGAGCCTTGCAAGGTTTGTAAGGCTTATGGGTGGGTATAGAGCAACTGAGTGGGCAGGTAGGTTTGCTGGGGATAGATTGAGGAACACAGCTCCTCTGCTGACCCCATGCAACATGCTCACTGCCTTGCAAGGCTGAAAGGCTCCTTGGTCACTGTGCACTGCTGCCCTGTGCTGGAAACAGGGGTGCAGGATGCCTACAACTTGTGCAGGCTGCAGACATGGGCAGGGCACCATGGGACGTCTGCTCTGACAGCCCACAAGCTCCTAGGTTGTTTTCCTTCAAGGAAGTTTTTTAATCTCTCTTTCTTGGCAAGCAGGAGCCAACCTGGGGTGTGAAGGGACTGCGTGTCCCAGGGCAGATGGTAGTGGCATGCAATGGGGGAGAAGTCTTAGAGAATGGGCTTTGTAGGACATTGTGCTAGCCTTACCCAGGACACAGCTCTTTCATCCACTACACCAGGTGGGGGGCTGGGGTGCCACTACCCACCTCATCCTGCTGCTCAGCCCTGTGGTGGGGCAACCAGCACTGAGCTGCTCAGGCATCTTGCCTTGTTAAAGTCTGTTTTGCAGGCTACGATGTCACATGCCACCGAGTGATCTGGGGACAGTGTTGCCCAGGCCAGATCTCAGAGGGTGTTGTGCTTTGATATTTTCTTTTCTTCCCCTCAAATGCAAGAAACCACAAAGACTTCAACTCCCTCAGAAATTGCCGTGAGATTAAAATCCTG
>NW_010289426.1:94093-95714 GCF_000700745.2 Antrostomus carolinensis
AACATGCTTTTATTTTTGTTCCTATGTGTTTTGTGCAATGTTAGGTTGTGGTTATGCTGGTGGAGCAAATAGCTCATTCCCTACTGTTACCATGTGGCAGAAGCACTCCAGAGATGTGAAAGCAAGGAGTAGCCACTGGAGTAAATGTTGGCTCTCATGTGCCCTGAACCAAAAATTCCTTCTGTTTCGGCTGCACTGAGCCCATAAATGAGGTGATAATTGGGATAGCCTGGACCTGGCCTGCAGAAACAGTTTCATCCAAACTTCTCAGGGTCTGTAGGGCTGCTGATAGTTCAATGTGGGATCCAGCTCTGTGCTGAGCACTGATGCAGACTTTTAGGATGGTAGAGTAGCTCAGCATAGTGTACAAGTAACTGCATTGCAGTTATTTCAGAAGAAATATGTTAAAGCTAATGTGTACAGCTTATCTTTAAATGTATTTCTTTTAAAACTCTTCTGAGTTATGCCCATGTTGCACGCTGGGGTGTCAGTCAGGCCTGCCCAGGACAGTGAGTTTGCCACCCCTGAAAAACCCTCCAGGAGGAGGCATATCTGATCACTTGAGGATAAAAAACCCACCGGTTCCCCATGGAAGTTATTCTGCTGGTTGCCACCCTCACAGTTAAAAATTAAGCTAAGGAGAGTTGTGTATGAGCTTATTACACTAAAGTTATTGCTTTATTTCTTCTATAAAAGCTGTTACAACCTGGGACACTTGTGTGTTGAGGATGAGCACTCCATCTGCCACAAGGTCAGCCTGGCCTTGCTGGCCTGGGCACACTTGCATCAGTCTCTCTCTTCTCATTCCTTCCCAAGACCTAAACATCATCAAAGAGTGTTCCATGTCCATAAAAAGTTAATTGTAACCGCTTACTTTGTAAGAGAATTTTATAACCTACCAAAGCAACATGTGTAAAGAACCAGTTCTGGGGCCACTGGAGCACCCACTGAGGCTGCACTAGAGCCATGAGTTCAGGGGGCTCAGAGCAGGCAAACCTCAGCTTTGCCCTGGGGGGCAACCCCAGGAATCCCCAAATCTCCTCGGTAAACTGTGGCTCTGCCTTTTGGCTACAAACAGAAGGACAATGTTGGCTACCTCTGAAAGCTTTTGCAGAAGGTGTTAGGATGGAGGGTATCTTGGGGGGGGCTGCCAGGGAAGGAGGAGACAGGGACTGAGGGGTGCTCCAGTGTCCGTTTGCTTGGCAATTGCAAAAGTTCCCTGGAAAAATGGTGACAGACCATCACAGGTGTCTCCCTGAGTGATGTGGGCAAGGCTGGACATGAAGGCCACAGTGGCAGAGGCAGTGGGAGCTGAACACCATGTCGGGACCTCAGAGTATCCCTCTGCTCTGCAAAAACCAGCAGGCTCTGCCCTCTCCTGGATTTGAAACAAACTCCTTTTATCACAGGATCATAGAATGGTTTGGGTTGGAAGGGACCTTAAATACAATCTATTTCCAACCCCCCTGCCATGAGCAGGGACACCTTCCACTACACCAGGTTGCTCAAAGCCTCATCCAACCTGGCCTTGAACATTTGCAGGGAGGACCAGCCACAGCTTCTCTGCCCAACCTGGGACACTGGCTCACCACCCTCACACCAAAGAATTTCTTCCTCACAT
>NW_010289426.1:95905-129958 GCF_000700745.2 Antrostomus carolinensis
GGTGCTCCAGCCCGCGGATCAGCCTCGTGGCCTCCTCTGGACTCTCTCCAGTAGGTCCATGTATTTCTTAACTTGTGGCAGAGAAGAGGAGCTTCTAAAGGCCGCACTGAGCTGAGACTTTCCAGTTTCTCTCCAAACCCAGTGGTTTCCCCCACCGCCACCTCCAGCCCCGGCTCCTGATCCCGCAGCTCCACCTGCTGTTCCTCTGCCATCCCGACGCGGGGCTGCAGGGCGTTGAGCCGGCGCCTTTTCCTCCCTGGAATAAAGATTAAGCTTAGATTTACTTGCTCGCCACAAGGGCCTTAAAGATTTGTGAATAAAGATTTGTATTTTTGTTCTGCACCAGGGAAAAAAAAAAAGTTTCATCCCTGGTTCAGCTGGAAGGAAAAGCCCAGCTCTTGCTCCCACCAACCGAGTTTCCTCACGGCCGCTTTTGATGTCCACACCAGTTTGGTGGCTCTGAGGAAGGCTAGAGGTGAAGAGGTCCAGGGCACCCTCGGAGCCCTCCCATGCCTGGATGCTGCCCTGGGAATTTGCAGTGGCTGGCAGAGGGAGGGGAGGCCACCCTCACCCCTTTTCTCCATGCATGACCTTGAAACAGGGCGGCTGCTGGCAGGGGCTGGTGTGCAGGCTGGAATCAGACCTCCTTCTCCCCCAAAGTGCAGTCTTGTAGTTTTTAGTCAAATAGACAAATCCTGTCTTTTTCAGGATAATGGAAGCAATAATTTGGGTATAATGTGGGGTTATTACTGAGAAAAGGCCAAAAGTACTAGTAGCTATGAAGTGGAAAATGTTCATAGATTTTTCTTTTCCACCTAAATTTCTTTTAGGCTGGAATCAGACCTCCTTCTCCCCCAAAGTGCAGTCTTGTAGTTTTTAGTCAAATAGACAAATCCTGTCTTTTTCAGGATAATGGAAGCAATAATTTGGGTATAATGTGGGGTTATTACTGAGAAAAGGCCAAAAGTACTAGTAGCTATGAAGTGGAAAATGTTCATAGATTTTTCTTTTCCACCTAAATTTCTTTTTCTCACAAGCTCTTTCCCCCACAGCTTTCCAGATTGCTTTCTTGATAGATAGTGGGAGAATTTCAATAGCCTCTTTAATTACCAATCTTTATATTTCAGACCTTTAAAAGGTAATGATGGAAAGGTTACAAATATACCTTTTAAAATTAACCTTCCCCATGCTCTGATCCAGATTTTGAATTTATTTTAACTTCTTGAAATCATAGAATGGTTTGGGTTGGAAGGGACCTTAAAGATCATCTAGTTCCACCCCCCCTGCCACGAGCAGGGACACCTTCCACTAGTTGCTCAAAGCTTCATTCAACCCGGCCTTAAACACTTCCAGGGAGGAGCAGCCACAGCTTCTCTGGGCATGCAGAGGTGTACTCCATGCACCCTTTCCACTGATGCTGAACATCTTCCTTTATTCAAGTGCTAAAATACTGTTAAAGTTATTCCTCTGTGTCTGTTTCCCATCACTAAAATGAGCTAATAATCCCCTCATCTCAAAAGGGTTTTGTCAGGATAAAAAAACCCCCCAAAACAAACAACAGAACAACAACAACAAAACCCAAAACCAACCCGATGTGGAACTGCTCAGGTACCACAATAAAGACACCCAGAACATTCCCTTTGCAAACAGCAAAAAATTGAACAGATGTCACAAATTCCTTTGGACAACTAATGGAAAATACTGTGCCTTTTAGTTGGGAGCAACCTGGGCAGAGGATATTCATATCTGTCTGTAGCCTGTCACTCTCCTAGCTAATGTTTCCTGGTTTTCCCTGCACCCCAAAAGCTTGCCTGCCTCCCCAGCTGTGTTTTATCTCAGCTGCTCCAGATGTTGCAGGTAACATCTGCACGCTGCTCCTCTCCTCTCTCGCAGGCTGCCACTAGAGAGCACCCCTAGCACCTCTCCTCTGCCTGGAAGGTGACAGCAACATAAAGGTCCTGGCCTCTGCAGAGAGGCCCGGGATGAAAAGCCCTAAAATCTTTCCAGCTCCTAAAGCATCTTTCAGTTCTGCCAGAGGTTAAACCAAGCCCTAATCCTGCGGGAGCTTTGAAGGTTTAAAAAACAAAATAAAAGTCAAGCTGCTTAGAAACTTGAGGAACGTGGGAGTTGTCTTTTAGGCAATCAATCAGGCATTAAGGAGCAACACTGCATAGGAGCCTGTTGAGTGTTTGCACCTGACTTCATCTACTCAAACACTGAACAAATGCCAAAACTGTTTGGCTATAGAGGCAGGAGGAGGAAAGGCTCTTATAGCCCTCCCATGCACATAGGTTTAATGACCAGGTTTTCTTCCATCCCATCCCTCAGATGTATTGTGGCCATTAGCTGGTTGGTTACTCATGTGGCCAAACAGTAGTGCTTGTCTCCTGAGTAATTCCAGGCTAACACCCACTGCGGTGGAAGAAACCCATATAGTCTCTTTATAGCTCATTCACCTTTTGAGGACCTTGAGATGTGATATTACTCTTTTTTCTTGGCATGAAGTTAGCTGTCTTGTGGATAGTAACTCTAACTGATACTGGTATCAGTAAGAGAGCTGTTCCTATAGCTCTTTCTACCCATAAGGAGTTTCTCATCTCTTGATGGGAAGCTCAGCAAAAAGTCTTCTCAGCAGTCCACCTGCTGAGACCGAGGAGTAGCAAGTCTATTGGCCCTTGAATGCCTCTTCTCTACCCATTCATCCACCTCCTGGTCTGTGTTTCTGTTTAGTCTGATGCTCTGTGCTTTGTAAAGGTAGGAAACTTAGAAAATATGAAATCAGAGGTCTGGTGCAGTCAGAAAATGAAATTCTGGTCTAGCTTCAGAGTGGTCTGTGGTTGATGCAAAAGCCTGAAATGTAGGAGAGCTCCTGATTGTGCCCCAACCTTCACGAGCCACAGGGAACAAAGCTGTTTGGGATGGGTTTAAGTGGTTTCAGCCCAGCTGAGAGCTGAAAGGAGTTAGGGGTGCCTGGGGTAAGTATGCTGACATGTGCCTGGGTTTCCACCAAGTCCTATCTCAGGCCTGTGTTTTTCTGTATTGACCCTATCCGCAGGGCTGAGGGCAAACTCACCAGTCAGGGTTGGGTTCAGACTGCAGCCCCACAGGCACTACAGCAATAGTGGGGAAAACAGGAATGGGAGGAGGAGGAGGAGCTGTTGTTGCTCCAAAATTACCTGTTAATTTTTTAAGCTCTGCAGCTCAAGCTGAAAGCGAAACAGTCTCCTTGAAGCTGTGTGTCTGTGGGAGTGCCATTGGGGAGCGACTCAGAACCACTTGGCATGACCCCGCTCTCCAGCCTCACACCTCCAGCAACTCCTCAGTGTTTTGTGTCAAAAAATGATTTGATTAATGAAGTCCAACCTAGGCAGAAATCTGTTCGAAGACAGCCATTCCGCCAGCAAATGTCTCCAAAGGCCATGAGAAGGAGCTGGTTTTAGTCGCTGGGAGAACAGGAACATATGTCCTGACATCTGTGGCAGGGATGGTGTTGGGACTGGGTGCTCCTCGCAGCCGCAGCCACTGTACGGTGGTGTAGTGTGAGCCCCTGTGGCCTTGCTGCTGGTTTACCAACCACGGTGGGTGAGGAGGGAGCTGAGCTCTGTGTTTTGGCAAGAAGGGGCAGTTTTAACAGCTGCTGAAGGCTCCAGTCTAGTACAACCCTCATGGAGAGGACCCTCCTCATTGGGGACTGGATGAGGGTCAAGCACCAGATGCGCATCCTGGGAGGGATGAGGCTGCTGAGCCCATGGAGGTTTCCAGCTCTGCCCATCACTGGGGTGGGACACAAAGCTCAAATACCAGTGAAGAACAGCTAAAAACTTTCTAATGAGAGTGCCAGTATGGAGGTACAAGGTGTCACCTCCAGTATTGGAGGCTCATCATGCTGGGTCAGACCATTATGCAGACCTGCACAAGCACATTTGGTCCTGCATTAGGGATGGAGCAAGATGGGGACCTCTGGAACCATGTCTCTGCAGTTCAGTGATGCAGAACTAAGGAAGCATTTTATTTTATATTTTTTCACACCCAGACAACTTGCCTTCTCAGCTCATCAGTTGAAGGGTTTTCTGGGTCAACACAGACTCTCCACATGGCCCACACCACAAGGCCCTGGATCACAGCAGTGCAGGTGTGCTGGTCCCAGGGACAGGAGGATGCAGTGGGGGATGCAGGGTGACATCTCTGGGACCTGCTCCCTGAAACTAGGTCACCTCTGGTGACAGCAGAAGTGACTCCCGGCACAGATGGCAGGTGGGACATGGGAATGACCTTGCCTTTTGGCCATTTGTTCATGCTCAGGCTTAGCTGAGGGGCTGCACCGGAGGCAGTTCCTTGGTGACACATGCAGCTGGGACTGAGCAAACTGTGGCCAGGCAGTTCCTACAGCCATGGGGACAGCTGGGACAGCCACTCGGGCAGGTTCAGGCAGAGGAGATGGAAATAACAGGGATGGTCTGTGACCCCCTCTGCTATCTGGGGCTTTTGAGAGGTGTTCAGGCATTGCCACTTCCTGTGGTAGAGATGCCAGCCTTGTGTCATGGTGTCCCCTCTCCGGAGCAAAGAGATGTCCAGCCACAGCTTACCCCTGGAAAAAAGCAGGTCCTGTTCCCCTCTCCTGCTCTTAACTCTCTCCTTACCATGTGCCTTGTTCTTGGGAGGGGAATCACTTAGGAAGGGATGGGTTGACACAGTCCTCTCCACCTCTCAGTCAACAAGTTGACATCAATGCTTTGAAGGAAAGAAAAAGAAAACCATCACTGGTTGCAGAGATGCTGTTGGAAATGCTGCAATGGCCATTTAAAACTCACCAATTTTACTCAAGTCTAGTTATTGCTGGGAAAAGCTCAGATAATGCAAATAATCAAGGCACTAATCTCAAATCTGGCCTTAGTGGGCAGTTTTAAATGCCTTAACTGAGCTTAAAAGTGGTGCTGTTTTCTCTCATTTGAAAGTGCACTTAATAGAAGTTATATGTTTGAGGACTTTGCTGATTGACTATAGGTGAAAAAAAAGCACAGGCTTGTATTACGTTGTTATGCCATATAAGCACCTTGCATAATTACCTTAGCCCCAACATAATTTTAATTATGTTAGAATTAGTGCAAAGAATTTTATCTGGGACTCATGTAAATATTTTGTGCTCTCAATACTTTGATGTGCCTAGAAGGAGATTAAGGTTTACTTTGATAATTAGTCTGTTACATGTGGCCAAAAATTCATTACAAACACAGTTAATTAAGTTGTCAACAAAGCTTTAGTCTCTGGCGGGTGAGAATAACTCAATAATTTTGTTTGGCTTGACAGGGGATTTTCATGTTATTGCTATAAACCCTGGCTGTCCTAAGGGGACCATGGCAGAGTGGCATTTTCCAGGAGGCCATGCAGAACCGTACAGGACACGGTGCACACGGTGCCACCCGGGGACATAGCACAAGGAAAGGAAACAACAGATTTGAACTGGAGCCAATCAGGATGCCACTCCAGGTGATGGCATCATGGCTCAGTGCCACATAAGGCAGAGGTGAACAGACATTCCCATCCTGGGATTGGGTAAGCAAGAGACAACCATGCTCATCCCCCATAAAGTTATCTGTTCCTCCTGGGGAATGAGGAGCCTCAGGGCCAGTCCTGATGTTTGGAGCTGGCAAAAACAGTGTGGAGAGCCCACTTTGTGCCTGGGCAGGTGGACTGAATTACTTCTACTGCCTGATCATATCGTGGGTCCAGACGAGGACCAAATGCCTTCATGTGCTCCAGGAATACAGCTTATGTGACAGGAAATCAAGGTCTTTTCCCCAAATACCCTTTCCCTGTTGTAGGATCTCTTCAGGTGGACTCCAGACCAGCGCAAGCCCTCTGTTTACTTGCAGCACCTGCCCTGGTGCCACCACTCTGGTACAGTGGGAGCACAGCCCTCTCCGGTGACAGAGACCTCTTAGCACTGACTGCAATTTGAGCTGATGTGTTGTACCCCATCCTTTGTGTCTGAAAGCCATGGCTGCCACTGGACTCCGTCCCAGGTAGGTGACAGGGAGCCCCAGGAGGAGGGTTGGGTTTGAGGTATCTCAAGGACCAAACACTGAGTACCTCCAAGTGACTCATTTCCATTTCAAAGAGCCCATTTGTTTTATCTGGCAATTAGCTTGCACCCTCTGTAGAAAATGACTCCATAAATACGACCAAGCTCCTGGCCAATCTCCTCTTTTAAATATTTTTTAAGTGCATGATTAATACACTTTCCCAGCCCCTGTCTGGGACTGCGCAGGGAGGTCAGGGAGCAGGTAAATGAAAGAAAATGGCTTCACTCGGCATTGACTGGGCTATTAATCACTGCCCATTTTCTATAAATCATGGCAGATGGCAGAAACAGGCAGGTACTCATGGGAAATGACACACTGTGCATGACGGGAATCGCGGATCGCAGCAGACACCGGGAAAAGAAGAGGTCGCTCCTCACCCTGCTGTCCCCGGTGAGGACGGCCACTTGCACTGCACCTGCGGTTCACCTCCATGTGACAGCTCTCCCCCATAAAACTAGTTGTAAAAGTTTGCAGGAGCCCTGGAAAATTCCTGTGTTGCAGCAGGGGTGGATGGGCCCATCCAGGGGTGATTCTGTTTCTCATCAGACGTAGAAGCAGCGGTGGGGAGGGTTTGCAGTGTGTGGATAGTGAGTGCTGGGGAGGATGGGCCCTGAGTGTTAGCATCTTTTAGCCAACACAGTAAGGGATACTTTTAATTGGCGCAACAATTTTGCATGTAATAGATAATTAAACCCAACACCAAATGCTCATTGCTTTGCCTGAGAGTAGATGCAGATGGGAAATGTGCGGGAGGAACTTACACTGACAGAGTGAGGAGGACAGATAAATCCTAAAATGAGCACACATTTGGCAGGAGTGTTCATCCAAGCACTTTCTGTGCTGTGCTCTTGGTGAATCCCCTTTGCATGTCTGGGAAATGTGGGCTCTCCTCTGGAGTGGGTGATCCTCTTCTAATACTGCCCTGCAGTGCTGTGGAAGTCATGCTCCCAGCTCCTGTGTCTGTCATGAATCTATAGCAGCAGCTTTGGGTGGTGGAAAGCAGCTATTTTTTTTAGAAGGGAAAAGCAGCTACTTTTTTTTTTTTTTTTACCTTTTTACATGAATGAAAAGAGTACTTTCTATGGAGGTTGTATGAAAGATAAGGCAAGTATAATTTATGGGCTAGCCTCTCCTGCATGTTGCTAGTCCCAGTGAAACCAGCTGGAAAAATCCATTGTTCATTTGGTATTTCTTCCCCAGGGAATGGGATTTTTCTTCTCGTTTCTCTTTTCTACTGTAGATGCACAAGGATGTGTTTTTCCCTCCGTAGGTACAAGGAGAGTTTATGTTGAGCTAATCAGTTTTGCTTTCCCACACCCTTGCATTCCCCTGCTGACCTCAGCCAGACCTGCAGCTGGACATCCCTGGTGCTGCTGGGCAAGGAGAGCAGCATTGCTGCCCACAGCAACCTCCAGCCCTGGTACACAGCATCAACAGCTCCCTTTTTGCTGGTAAAATGGTTGGAAGAGCAAAATTGGCCTGTGACAGTCAGCTCAAGCTGGGACACCCAGGTAAGGCACCACTAGCTGGGAGAAAGTGATCCAGAATGGCAAAAACCAGGGTCATCTCCTCCAGGTCAGAGTCCATCCTGTCAGTGGGGAAAAGGATGGACAAAGCTAGGGGGTGGACATTGTAAGTGACTTTAAGACGGCTGAAGCACAGCTCACGTCCATCCCTGTGAAGGCTGATGTGGTGAATGGCTCCCTAAGAGATGTGGTGGACAGCTGAACGTGCCATAGTTAATGTGTGCTGGTAGGCTGGCAGAGGTGGGGCAAGGGAACCTGGGTGTCACAGGGGCTTGTGGGGAGACAGACCCGGAAAGTGAGCTGGGAAGAAGGCAGTCCTGCAAGTGTGTGACCTACAAAGGAAGAAGCAGCCTCAAAAGAAGCCAAAAAGGACCCATAAAGAGAGTGAGTGGGAGATGTGAAACAGGAGACGTGAGATCCAGAGAGGAGAGATGAACATGCCGTAGCCAAGAAAACTTCACATTATAAAGAGCGGGCGGGGTGATGGAGAAGATGGCATGGGGACTTCAAACACCAGCTGGGTGGCCCTGGCTCTCTCTGCAGTCATCTTCCCCAGCCCAGGAGCTGCTCGGGGACGTCGCGTGGTTCCCGCTGCTCCTGCTGGCGCAGCTGGATGGGGTGAGGAGGAGGGCTGGTCGCCTCCACAAGCAGCTGCATGCAAATGTTTTCCAGCGAGGGAAGAGCAGCAAGGGTGTAGTTTGAAAGGAAAGGGAAAAATTGTAGCAGGACCTGGAGAAAAACTGCTGCTGAAGGAGACCCAGCTCCCAGGGGCTGTCTACAGCAATGCAGGGTGAAAGTAATTTTTTTGGCATCGAGGTCCTTCCTTCCACTCGATGTGTTATTGAAACCGGATGTTTTTCACCCCAACCAGCCCTCCTTGGCTGTGCTGGGCTCCCCAGCCACCCCACTTCCCTGCTGCCCTGGCCGCAGCCGGGCTGGAAAATCTACAAGGATCTTTGAGGGGAGGGCTGGGTCCACCACCCCTTCCTGATCCCTTAGCTCCCCCACAGGCCTCACGGGAGCTTAATATTTGTGCGTGTGCGTTTTAACACAGCATATGGTCTTCATTACGTGCAGACTTCTCACTTCCATAATTATACCATGATGGGAGTTCCTGTCAAAGCCATAAAGCAAATTCTCTTCCCCGCCCTGTCCCTCCGCCCCCACTAGCCCTCCCCATAAAACTCGAAGGGTTCTCCAGTCTGCAAGGAGAACCCCCCCTCGGCAGTCTCACCGTTAACCCTTTGCATCCTCTGTTTCGGCAGCTGTTGGAGGAAAGACCAGTTTTCCCCATCTGCACTTGCTTACCAGGCAAGGGGAAGGGGTGTCCAGATTTTTGGCTGCATGAGAAAGAGCATAGAGAGCTGGTGATGCCTAAACCGTTCTGGGGAAATGGGGAGGCAAGTGGTAGCCTAACCCAGCACCCTCCTTCCCTGCTTTCTGACCATATGTGAAGTGTGCCGAACCCACCCACCGCCGAAACACAAGCCCCTCGTGGCAGCTGTTTAACAACGCGCTGCAACACTAGCCTACAGTTTAGGACAGGAAATTAAGGCGGCTGTATCTGCAGGGGGAATTTAAGTGCGCAGACTGCAATTACCTGCGCCAGAGTTTGGCCAGAGCCCCGCTCCTCCTCCGAGAGCTGCCGTGGGGCTGGACACTGATGGCTGGTGCTCAGGTGCTGCGGGGCCATCACAGCTCCGGAGGCTGCGGGCAGCTCAGGGCTGTGTGGGACATGCCAAAACCTTGGCTGAGGTGGCTGGAGGTAGAAAAACATGCAGCGTTTATGCACAAGGGGGAAATTCAGATTTTTTGGAGGGGCTGCTGCATTGAGAGGCATTGAGATGCTGCGAATTTGGGGGTCTCTTTGCTTGGTGATTGATCAGAAAATGGGCTTGGATAGTCCCTGTTTGCACTAGAAACAGTGAATACTGAAGGGAACAACTTCTCCCAACTATGCCTTGCTGGCCCTTAAGCCAGGGTGCTGCTAAGAAGCAGGAAGGGACCTATTGTCCTGGTGCTGCTCTAGCCTTTGGGGGTTGTTGGGGTGTCCCTGGTGGGGCAGATGAGCTGCAAAGGGCTTGTGTAGGCATCAGGCAAGTGATCCTGCTCAGCACCGTGCTAACCACGGCAGGAAAAATCTGGTTTCCCACTAGGTGGTAGAGAAGAGCTTGGCTGAAAATCCTCCCCTTCTCCGAGCTGAGCACAAGGGAAGGGGGTCATATAAAACTAAACACTTTTGACTTAACCGAGACTCCACCACAGCCAAATAAACCAGGGGTGCTGCTGCAGAGAGCTGGGGCAGCAGGAGGCTGTGGGTGCTGAGCAGGGTGTGGGTGCCAGCAGCCCAGCAAGCACCGGGTCCTGCTCCCCACCAGCCACTGTCCCTGCTGCACCAGGCATGGGTGGTACATATGTTTTGACACCTGTGGGTGTTTTATGACCCTTTACTGACTGGTCTTAGGAAATATGGTTTGAAATGGGCTGTATCTATTAAAAAGAAAGAGAGGTGTGGGGAGAAAGCGTTCGTGTTGATTGCAAGGGGGCCTGACCTCGCCACAGGCCATCAAGGAGCTGGTGAGCTTTGCCTGATGTCTGCACTGCACCTTTAGTGTTTCCCACTGATGTTAACTCCCCGTGTTCCCCCTTCTTTCCCCTCCCACAAGTCAAACACATCAGCATTGGTAGCAATTCTAACCAGATGAATGTGAGTTATTCCGAGGTAGGATTTACACTCAGTCTGAATGGGGAGATGAGCAGGTTGGCAGGACATGGTTTGCCACCTCAAGAAGGTGACATTTTCCACTGAGTTCTCCAGTAGTCCCAGTGACGGCCCAGGGTTGGGATTCACAGCAGCCCCAGGTGACTGGTGTGCCTGGGCTGCTTTGATGCACCCTGGAAGAGCAGAGGAGTGGCAGAGGCTTGAAGAAGTCACACATGAAGGCAGGACCAAATACACCTGGCTCCTGCCCAACACTTGCTTATCAATCTGACCAGTTGTTAAAGATCTCTAATGGGTGAAATTCTGCGGCTTCTGCATTACCTTTATGGTTAGAGAGATTTTCCTGCTGTCTAACCTGAACCTTTTTTGCTGCACTTGATGCCCCTGCCTTCTTGTGCAATATACCCGGGGCAGGAAAACAGTGTTTTTTCTTTTCATTGTAGTTAATTGCGTATCTGAAGCCCACTACCACACCTGCACTCAGAAATTGGTGTTTCCTGTTCTATCCTTTATCCCTCACGCTCATTGTCTGTGTGCCTTTCCTTGTCATCCAAATCTTCTTTGAAGTTCAGGCTCAGCGGGGCTCGGCAAAGTGGGAGATGCAATCATGAGTCAGCACCTAGGACCCTTGACTCCTACTAGACCAAAGACCAGCTTGAATTTTCAGCCTCTGCTCACTTTAGTTTACGCTTGCCAGGCTCCTTTGCAGGGGGGTCAGAGCTGGAACCCCATTGAGAGGCTCAGGCAGGGAGCAAGGCACCGGCCCCAGCAGCCTGCGCTCTCCCCCGGCTCTGGTGGATCACATTTCGTCTTAGGAATTTTTTTCACTATCTAAAATAATAGTTCAAAGGAGGAAAAGCAACAGGTGCTGTGCAGTGGGGGTATGTCAGGAGCCCATCACTCAAACATCATGCCTGGATTTATTTTTGCACACATTCAGAGGAGGGTGGAAGCACTGGCTCTGTTTCTTTGAATTATCTGAAGTCTAAATGAATGGGCTACATGAGATGGCACAAAAGCAGGGACACTCTCAGGCTTCTCTGGACTAACTGGATGAATGGGAGCTGTGCAGCTGAGCAGTCAGGGCTGGTCTCATCCTGGAGAGCTTGTGATCCCAGCACTGTGCTGGAATGCATAATGCTGGCTTGGATGCTTACATTTCCCATGCAGTGAATTTCCTAAGTACAATAGCCTTGATGGACATGGGGTGTGATGATGGCCTAACCCAGCTGAGAGGATGTGCCAGTGATGTGTTTGAATCTGAAGGTACCTGCAATTACTTTAGAAGGTCCCTGCATCCCTAAAGTGGTTGTTTCCATGACATGAGGATTCAGAGACAGTGTGTCCTGCTCTTAGCTGTCCAGATGAGTGCTTAAATAGAAATAGCTCAGTTTTCTTCAGCTAGATAGGCTCATGATAATGGTAGATATTTCCTGATAGAGCCCAGGAGATGTTGGACCTGAATTTTAGTCTTTTGTTTGTTTATTTGTTTGTTTGTTTTGTTAGTTGAAGGAGGCCTGAATACATAGCATTAACTTCCCAAGAGAGAAAGGTCCCCCCTCAGGAATATGTTTCTCATGGGTTCAGAAGGAAAATAAACTTTGTGGTGCATGAGGCTGCTGACTGAACTGGAGGGTGTTCAGCTCCCAGCTGGCTCCACACTTCTTAAACAGCAGCTGTCTCGTGTGAAAAAGAAAGGTCCTGGAAGCCCTATTGTCCTGTGCTAAAATATGATACCACAGCCCCCATGTGGTGTGACCCTGGCCAATGCATGCTGTGCCAAAACACACTCCAAGAGTGAGATTTCCTCCAGGAGAGGCAGAGCAACAAGCCTTAGGGTTTGAACAATGATGAAGTGGAAGGAAGGAGCGTTGTGTACTTCAGGAGTGGGATTACACTGAAAAGAGGTTTCTAACCCTAACCCTGCAGAGGTTTGTGACAAGGATTTTCAGAGGTACTTGGTGGATTTTGGGGGCTGCCCTGAAGCCACAACAGAGCCAGGCAGAGGAAGGACAACTTTGGCACCTGGTGCCCGAGTCCCTTCAGACTATGCAGCTCCAGGCTTTGCACTTGGTCAAGGAGCAGGGAAGTCTGCGTCCACCAGCCTCTGCTCACAGGGAGATCACTGAGTGGTTGGCAGGGGTTCCTTGGGGAATTCAGTAGGTTTCACTTCTTCTTGACCACAGTTTTCACAATAGTTTCCAAACCTCCAATTCCTAAAAGCGTTCCTATGTGCCCACACACTGAGCAGTTCCCTCTGGAGCACAGAGATGCATTTATTCTGCTTTAATTTTAACCTTCAAATCTCCCTTGGACAGGAACAATATGGAATAAACAAAACTTGTGTAAAAACACACTCCTTCTCATTGCTATATTGACCTTCTAACTTGCTTTTCCTTTGGAGAATCCTGACACACTTTGTTCTTTAATGCATTAATCTTTACAAGATCCCAGGGATGCCAAGAAATGCTGTTAGTTCTCTCTCCCTCTTGTTTTTATGGATAGGGAACTGAGGCACAGATCAGTTAAGCAGCTTACCCAGGGTCAGGCAGAAAACCCATGGTAAGGCAAGACCAAGATCCTAGGTGTTCCACAGGCAGTTGAATGCCTTCCAAAGTGCTTGTTTTGTACCTTTTCAGAAGACTCAGAGGCCAAACACAGAGGTGAGTGAACCAGGGAGGAGAGGGCTCTGAAGCAGGGCAATGTGTGTTGTTTTTCTCAGACAATTTCTTGGTGTGTGCTATGGAGATGGATTAGACCCAGAGCTGACTGGAGTGGAAGGTTTGGGTTGGCCTGAGGGGTTTTTATTACCTGGAAGAGAAGGTTTGAGGCTTCTGCTGGACATCACTCACCTCCTACCACAGAGGAAAGGCAGTGTTCCTTGGAAATGGAAATCAGCAGTTGGGTGATTTTGGGGTGTCTCTCTCCTTGGTGTGTTACCAACTAGAACAGTGATTTTAGGGAGAGGGCTGCTTTACAGCCTTGAAGCAGTCAGGCAGACCTCCAAGCCCTGCTGCTCTGCTCTGTCACAGTGGGACTTCTCTTTTCCCTTTTTAATTTTTTAAAGTAAGAAACTTTCCAGACAGTTGTAACATCAAGTGTCCATGCTGGTGGGAAGGGGGGCAAGATGGGACTCTATATCATTGTGAGTGCTACTGGACCCCCCAAAAGGCTGAGAGTTGGGAAAGAATCTGCACAGTCGGTCACTTCCCTGAACTATCTGTGCTGCATGAGCCTCCAGCTCATGAATCTTGGAAGGAAAGACCTTCTCATGAGATTTGTGGTGTGTCCAGTCCCAGTTAGAAATACCACAAGAAAAGCCTCTCTTGGGGACATCCCAGCAATAACCAGAAAATGCAGAGTGATGTGAGAGTGAGAAAAAATCCAGATGTGGCCACTATCTGCTTTATTTTTCTCTGGGAAACTGAGTTCTCCTTTGCAGGGTTTAGTTTCATCAAGCATCATTCTCAAGCATATCTAACCTTTGTGTCTGCCAGCTAGAATTAAGTCAGACCCACATATCAAAGGTCTCTCTCTGTGTGTGTGTATGTGTGTGTCTACACGCCTGTGTGTGTGGAGACAGATTCCAACAGATCACTTTCAGTTATTTTTCTGCTAACAGACTGAACGGAATTGCTCACTCCCACATTCAGAGAAAGCTCTGGCCCAGACAGCTGCCTTGGGAGAAGCATTGGCTTTTCTCCTGTTGGGCCAGTGTTGCATTTTGAATTACTTTAACAAGAAGAGCTTAAACATTCGAGTTTTTCAAAGGGAAGCAATTTCTCTACCACCAGGCGATGTGTTGCCTTTGTTCTCTTGCACAGTTGAGGGGTTTTCTTTGCAGTGTTCCATTGCTTGCAGTCCCAGGCCAGCCTGGGAAGCACACAGCATAGTTTAATGCTGAGGAATGTGCCTCTTTTTTGCTTTTAAAAGAGACTAGTTGGTGTGAGTGACAGCTACGCAGGGGGTAAGGGATGTTTGCTGGATTTTAGAGAGGTTGGACTAAGGCTCTGCAGGAGTGTTTGCAGGGAAGGAAAACTTCCTGAACTTGCTAGGTAAGTGCAAGCCTGAAGAGCCTGGGAGGTGTGTTTTCACCTCAAGTGATGTTGGTGCTTGCAGTGCTCCTGTGCCAGCTCTGCTTTTCTTGGCTGTTGGACTGTGACTGTGACATCCAGGCTTTTACGGTGCCAGGGAGCAGGAGGACAGCATACACATACCCATGAGCAGCCAAAACTTTATTAAATCTCAAAAAATCATTAATCTCACCCAAATATTTGCTGTTTGTTATATTTAGGTATGGGTAGATACCCTCAGATTTTTGGAAGCTCACATGTATAATTAAAATTAATATTAATAGGAACAACGAAGCAGAACTGCTGGTCATAACTCTCCCCACCCTTCACACACTTTTTTTGAGTGCATCCAGTTGGCCTCAAACCAAAAGTGCTATTCCCTGGCAGAAACTTTCCACCTTTTATTCATCACGTACAGAGTCGACAAGTGCCTCCAATTCTCTAGTTACCAATGCACTAACGAGCATCTGCCAGTGTTTCTTGCAAGTTCAAGGGCTTGGGCAGGGAGTAAACTGAAGACTTAATTTTTCTATATGTCTGAATAAGGTAAAAAGTGGATTTTACGCAATGGCAGAGCCTTAGTCTGCAGTTCCTCATGCTTCTTAGATAATGACTTCCAAAGTCCAAGCCCTTTTTGAATTACAGCTTCTTCTGATAAGTCAGGCTTTGACTGAAGAAGTGGATGTATCTTGAACAATCAGAAGAACAAGAGATGGGGATCATTTTAAATGTGTAAATAAGTTAAACTATTCCAAGTAGGTAGCTTTTGCTGTTGCTACTCCTGGAGAACCTGAAAGCTTCTGGCTACTATGCAAGATTTTGCTTTGCTGCCTCTTGCTAGTGGAAATGTAAAAGTTGCCCAACAACCAATACGCAGTCAAACCAGCCATTGGTTCCCACAATGAAGGTCTCTGAAAGACAACTAATTACTTCTCCAAAGCTGGGAATATTTGCTCTGGAGCAGCATCAAATAGTGAGATCTTCCCTGTAGAGCAGTAATTGCCATAGAGCTGCTGCAATGTCACTTTAGTCCTAGCACTGTTGTATTGGTGGATGTTACATACAGGGGGAAAATTCAGCTTTGACTTAACCCCTTGGATTAATAGCAGGTATAAGTTGGGACGGCATTTAACTCAGTCTTCTAAAAAGTCATGTGTGTGTGTTTAATGATTTCTGTTTATTTTCCTTTACACCAGCCTTTTGACTCCCTCATTCTGTGCCTTGTCACCCATTACTACCCAGCCTGTTGTTTCCCAGCTGGGATGTGGAAATGGCTGGAAATAAAGAATCTAGCTTAAAGGACCATGAGCTACCTGGTGGGTATTGCTCAGCCATGCAAGGAAACCTAACAGCTCTGAAAAATAAGAAAGATAATGTGAAAGTTGATGCTTTTAACCACTGGGACATCTCCTTTAGGAGGTCATGGTCAGCATTTTTCTTCAAGGCTGGAGACACCTCTAGGTGGTTGCCTACAGGTGCCCATGCACTGCAGGGCAGTGATGTTGGTATGAACTGCTGTGCAGCACACAAATAATTTCTGATGAAAATTAAATACCCAAAAAAGAAATGCCTCTACCAATGGTGTGAGCAAATCATGCACAAGTGACTAATAAATAGCACTGCAATCTCTCCTTAAGCTGTGATTTATCTGTCTGGAGACTTATTAAAGAAATGTTCCTGCTGTTTGCACAATTTTTAAAATGGTGCTGCCTTGTGATGCTGTCAAGCATCAGAAACCTCTTTCCCCATGCAAAAGCCCCATGTGTAACCCCTCCACTATGCAATGCCAGACACCCTGGCCTCATGCTGCTGCTCTTCGGCTGCAGCAAGATGCCCTGGTCATGGTCTGTGCCAGTGAATGAGGTCTCTATGCTCTGCCTCCTCCTGCTTTTCCATTTTTCAGGGTTGTCTCATCACTGCTAGGGAGCAGGTTAAGTGAATGTCCCCTTCTGCCCACCACGCAAAAAAGCACCAGTGAGGAGGTGCTTCTAGTTTTCCTTATGATGGATTGATTGGTATATACAAAATAGAAAAAAGTAAGATGCTGACTGGTATGGTGGGAAACAAGTTATTTTAAAAATTAAAAGTATTCAGGCTTCTCTGCCCTCATCCTGGGAAATGCCAGGGAGCAGCACCAGGATGCAGGATGGCTGCTTTGGTACCCAAAGAAAACAAGCCAAGCATTTTCTCTGAAAATACCACGTTTTCTTGCCACTTCATGTGTGTTTTACATCCCAGCAGCCTGTGAGCAGGGCAGGGAAATGCAGCCATGCTGGTGACAGCTGTCCCTGAGCAAGGGGAGGAGGCAATAATTTTTTTTTCTTCACTCTTTCTTTCTTTTAGCTAAACACTTGCACTTTGCATGCTGGCTTAACAGTCCAGCACGTTTGGAGTTGGCAGTGCTTCGAGGATGCCCAAGTCTTGCTGACATTACTGGATGATGGGACGATGGGACCCTGCTTGTCTCTTTGATGTGTGAGATGTGACAGAAGCAGCTCTAACTGTTCTGCCTCAGCCCTCAAGCACTTCTGCCATCAAAGTGTAGACACAGTCAATGCTGGATGATCAAGACTTTGTGCTGGATCTTTTCTTACTGATGCCTGGGGGAAAAAAAATCTTTAGCTGCCAGTGAGGTTGATTTTCACTCCGACAATAGTTCACTCTTGAGAATATATAATATTATGTGACATGTAAAATTGGGCTATGATGAAATTTAGAAGTTTCTGCCCTCTTTATGAGATGCACATCCTATGCACATATCCCCCTTTTAATAAACAGAGGAGTATTTAGAAAATCTCAGTGCTCAGAGTAGGAAATCAGAGGGAGAGAAAGGGGCTTGGCAGTAGCAGGTTTCATCTGGAGGGGCTATTTGCACTCACATATCTCTCTTTCCTGATCTGTTGGTCAGAAGTACTTCCAACCTTGAGCCCCAGCTGAATGAGCAGATACAACCACCTACCTTCCTCCTGTCTCCCCATGCACACTGGAGACCGTCCCAGGAACCTGCCGTGTCTGTTGGCTTCACACCAGATGGTCCCAGGTCTACTCACAGGAGCCACACTGCAGGTTGGTCTGTTGCATTTCTGACTGCAGGCAGGTCTGCAGAATTTGAAACCTTCTAACAGCAATGCTGGGAACAGACAGATCCATCAGAAATAAGGTTAATTGCATGAAGGAATTGATGTTGGGGTGGTCTTCAACAAAGTAAGCCATCTCTCTCTGTCAATCATGTTTGCTTGCTGCCTTTAGCTTGCAAAATCATGATCCTCTCTGTTAGGACCTCCAGGACTACCATCACCCTTCCAGCATCAGCCAGGCAGGAGCTGGGGCTGTTGGAAATCGTCACCTGGGCTGTGATCAGAGCTCCTGCTGCCCAGTTTGCACTGTGGTCATCAGCTCCCAGTCCCTGTAGGGTCCTGCCCTATGGCACCACACACATACACACACACTCATATGTGGACAAATACACATGACTGAGAAAGGTTGAAAATTTCCTGCTTAATGTCTGCTCTCAGAAAATGCTGCTCTGACAAAATTGAACTATCTCATGGGAGTGTGTCAATTTGGACAAACTTAAGTTTTGGGGAAAAAAAATAAATCAGAATAACTAATTTCAATAAAACCACAGCAGTCAGCAGCTGTCAGAGTGGGACATTTCAAGTTTTCAGTCTGAAATGACTTCTCTTTGGCACCACTGTGCATTAATGCCCATCACAGTACAAATTCTTGCATGAAATAATGCAAAATGAATTATGAAACAGAATAATACTCTACAAATCTGGACTGGAATAGAAACATGGAATACTCAAAATATGAAATATACACTAAATATAAACATAATGGAATGGAAAACCTATAAAAGAAAAAATCCAAAAATGCAAACAAATATTTCAATTGACCTGAAGTGTTTTCAGAATATTGTTTTGTGAGAGATTGTTGATGAAACCCATTTTTTTTCTTTCCTATTTAGTTTTTAGTCTTATGTCAGAATTCCTAGTTGGAAGCAAACACAGAACAATGGAGGCATGAACATGTGTATAAGCACAAACAGATATAACTGCACATTCCTTTGTTCTGTTTGTCCGTCTTTCCTTCTTTTTCCCACAACATCTGTCCCATCCTGAAAAGTGAAAATGTTTTTTCTTTCTATGACAGAGTTACTTACAAAGCAACCAAATGACCCAGTCATTTATGCGAGTTTTTGGTCATATCATGGATGCTACAGCAAGCTGTTGACCATGGCAGGCAGCACAATACCTCCTAGCCTTGCCTGTTATTCAGTGGGCTGTGACCGAGTCCTGAATCTGGAGCAAATCACTCTGCAGCCCAGGAAAGTTGCAGAAGCCCCAGTCTTTGCTGAGTTTGCTTGAAACTTGTGTCTCCATGCTACCTGTAAGTATCCCCACACTGGGATGCCCTGTGAGGTCTTCAAGTGCCAACCACAGAAAATCTATTGGCAATACCCATTCAATGAAACTGACAGATAAAGCTGAGACATACGGACTCTCTGGAGCACACATTTTATAGAAATATCCTTCTCTGCAAAACTAAAGACCAGGGTGAAGAGAACTTTGTCCTCCAAGGCTGCCTCCAGGACATTTGTCTTTGCTGGAGATGTGGAATGTGTCTTCTGATCATGTCTGGGCTGGAGGTTGATCTGAGTGCACAAGCGATGTGGGAGTTTGATCCAATGGCCTGACACACCTCACCTCTTTTTCTCCACAGCTCTGCGCTGCATCATGCCCTGTCCAGTGCAGAATGCTGCCGTTTGCCCAGGCAGATGGGGAAGGTTAAACTCTTTCCATTTTTTGTTTCAAGAGGGCTTTGGCGATCCACAGTCCTTGTGCTGGTCCTTGTGGATGCTGGTGAATCCTACCTGTGTTGCAGGCACGAGTAGCAAACTCAGTACCGATGTCTCTGCATATGGGAGCTTGGGCATCGCGTGTGCATGGAGGAGGCACGAGCAGCTGCTGGGCTTTTGCAGCTTTTCTGCAAGTCTCAGGAGGCACGGGATGCTTCTTTGTTGGCCTGAGGTAAGGAAACATGACTTTACTGTAAGCAAACAAAAGTAAGAGTGGCCAAAACCCGCATCCAGCGGTGACTCCCCAGCATTCCCACAGGTCAAGGGCAGGGTGTTTATTTGAAGGTGGATGTTTCCTAATGCACAGTCGTTGGTAACCTAAAGCAGGTTTATGACAGAGCCAAGATCGGGCATTAATGCAATAGACTGGTAATTCAATCACTTTATAGAAGTTGATCTGTCCTTTTTATTACAATTATTGTCAGCCCGGGTGTTTCGTTCCATCACTGAAAATAAACATCATTTATCATACTTGTAAAGATTAGCCCCTGACAGCTCCAGCTCTGCTTTGCATAAATGTGTATTAATGTCGGCTCTGTCTGAAGTGGTGAGAGAAGTCTATATTTCACAAGAATGATTAGACAGTGTCACCACTGCTTTAAGTAATGTCTTATCATGACAGATAATCAAACTGAAAAAAAACAACCAAAAAAAAAGGCAATTTATTGCATATGCATTTTTTTGCTTTATTGGGCTGAGAAATAGCAGTAGTTTTGCTGCTGCAGTACTGAGGTTCGTAACGCCCGGGCTCTGGGCTGGTGACGCTTCTCTGGGTTTCAGGAGCTGTGCAGTGTCACAGCTCGTTGGCGGAGTTGGGACTTCCATCTCTCTGCAAGGTTGCCTGAGACTTCCCATTTGAAGACCCAGCAGTCGACAGCTTTGCCAGACTTTTAACAGTCCATGCTTCAGGCTGAATTTGAGTTGGAAAGTTTCAGCTAAAATGATGCAGTTATTTCTGAGAGTGAGATTAAGGGAAAATATGATGCCCAGGCTAAAATATCTTACAGACATTTTCCAGAGAAGCTCTAGGGCTCCTAGATCTTGGAGCAAGACCTCAACAGTTGGCATGTATCTACCCTCAAGTCAGGACTTTTTGCATCAAAATGCACCCGCACTAATTGCGGGGCGGGGGGGGAGTGGGGGAAATAATCTGTTTGTCAGTGTGTACTTTAGAGATTTCAGAGCTCAGCAGCCAAACGCTGCATCTCCATGAGCTCAGTGAGTGCTCCAACACCAATTCAAATGTGCATGTACCACCTCCCCAGCTGGCCCAAGCCTGCATCCCTGGGCTGCAGGGGTAAATAGGACTTTTCTTGTAGTTCTGCTGGTGACAATGTGGTCGCACTCTCAGCTGACAGCAGGGTCTCTGTTCAGGGGGTTCATCCAGAAGGATGAAGAATAACAAAAGACATGAGCCAAAGTCTTGCTCCTTGCCAGCTGAACCAGAGCAATGCTAAGAATGTTCCCCTGTTTGCTGGGCTGTGAATTTGCTGGGAGAGAAATGATGTCCATCACACATCGACTGTCAGTCAGCTACCTGCTGTGGTACAGAAAAACAGCTCTGTGACTTTTATGCAAGAATGTCAGAGCTGAAGAAAAAATCCTTCTCATCAGTATCAGGTTTGGTATTGAGTCTAGTTTCACCAGTTTTAGAAACTGAGGAAATGAAACCAAATCCTCTATGTGTTTTCAGGTGCCATTTTTGGTGAGCTGGAGAAGTTTGAGTATTGCACTGAAAATGCTTGGGACTTCTGGATATTGCATCTGGGTTTTGTGAAAGCCCAAGTAGAGGTGCTTGTGTGAGAGTATCTACTTTCATTGTTACCGGTTTTAAAAAGTTATTTCCAATGCTTATGCCTTCAAGGGGAGAAAAAACACCAAACAACTTGGAGGCTTGGATCCTTAAAAGCAAATGTCAAATAAAAATTTGATTTATAATCTTATCATTTCTAAGCCAGCCACCTTATTTTGGAAGGCTTGTGATTGAGATCAGTGTTAATTGAAGATGACGCCTTAAAATTAACCCACTGTGGAGGTATCTCATTGAATCTGATCCTAGAGGAGCAATAATACATCAAATATCATATACGAAAATAAATAAACCTCTTCCCTGCATAACTAGCAGCTACTTCAGCTATTAAAACTAAAGCACTAAAACCACTGGAACTATATTGACTGCTTATATTGCTATTTTCTCCTTTTTTTTTTTTTTTTTTTTTCCTTTTTTTTTTTTTTTTTTTTTTTTTTTTTTTAATGTCAGCCCCAGTTTATTCCCTTTCAGGTTATAGTTATGAGTAGTTTCACCTCCTCTGCTCTGATTTGGTGCTGGTGGTGATGCATAAAACACTGTGGTGCAACCTTCCGTTTGCCAAAGAACCTGAAACTGAAACTTCATTATGGAATAAAATTGGAAAAACAAAACAAAACCAAACCAACCAAAAACCCCAAAACTCCAAAAGCTGAAAAAAACAAAAAGCCAAGTGTCTGCCTCAAAGCAGCCCGGGTGAAGGAGCCAGTTGTCAGTGGTGGAGCTAAGGAGTGGGTGAGGATGGCATTGGGACCATTAGCCATCGAAGCAATGCTGATTTTAGCCAGTGGTACTAGCAACTGGCACTTTTTGAGGTGCTAAAAGCTTGGGACACAAATTACCATGTGCATATTTCAATTTCCCTTAAATCCAGGGAGATTTCCTCTTAGAGTGCTCTCTCTCTCTCTCTCTCTTTTTTTTTTTTTTTTTTTTTTTTATTCAGCTAGATTGTGCTTGATGGGGACCGTTAACTGAATGCAGCATATTATATATTACTTCAATAAATCACCAACAGCCGAAGCATTCAATATCATGCAGAGCAGTAATCAGGGGAAGTCTTAATCACACTTTAAATGGTTTGGATTTATGCTCTGCTTTCCCCAGGCTTCTGTCGCTGCTGGAAAGGCGTGGAGGCAGGGCTCTGTGGTGGTCCACCAGGACCTGGTCCAGCCCAGTGCCAGGAGCTGGGAGCACAGCCAGGGGTGCAGTGCTCCGACTGAGGAGGATGAACAGCCACAGGGTTATTCCTGGAGCTATTTGTACCCATGCAACGGCCTCTTTAGATTGCCTGAGGATCTAGGGGTAAAGAGGTGTCACTCTGGCAGTGTAAACAGCTCCTCTTATTGTGTCAAGGTTGCACAGATATGTAGCAAGTCCTGGCTTTCTTTTGAGTGAAAAAATTTATTTTAACATAGAATTTTGTTTTTAAATAAATCATCAGATAAGAGCAAACCCAGCTGCTGTAATCCTTGCTTTTCACCGCTCCAGCCCTTTGTATTTGGTCCAGGAGATTAAAAATGCCTCCTGGATTTTTGTCGGGGAGTGGGAGAAGCAAAGAGGGAGGCCTGGCTTAAAAAAACCCCAAAAAACCCACAAAAACCCTAAATATAATTTTTAAACAAATTGATTTATGATTGATGATCTGACCCACCAAGACTTTCCATGGAAGTAAAACTTTCCAGCCAGGAGCCGTGGGCGTGAGGTGCATGTGGGTCTTGTGGAGGTGGGTGCCAAGTGTCAGCCCACCGGCAGCTGCCAGCAGAGGATGGGAACCTTCCTCCCCGGCACCGTCATGCGCCCGACCTTCACCTTCTCCTTGCAGTGATACGCAGATGTGCATGATGTCATCTCTCCCGGCAACGGGGAGAAAAAGAGGAGAAATCACAGCAGAAAACAATAGACCTTTTTGGGCAGATGTTAACTGTTTTGGTTAACTTCATGCCCCAGATCATGGCAGTGCCCATCAGTGTGGCCATTGGGCATCACTTCTTGCTGGGGACATCTGGTGGGAAGGTTAACGGACTCTTTAACCACATCTGGCTGGGAGAGCCCTGTGCAGGCTGCAGCTGGCTTTTCCAGCACAGAAATACTTTGTGGGCCCCTTTGGCTGGAGAGCACGAGCCTCCCCCCACCCCGCGTTAAAAGTAGTCGCACCGCCTGTGCCATAAATTACCGTTCTCGCAGTGGAAATTTGAACAAGACCCAAGTGGAGCTGAGACACAGCAGCTGAGGTGGTTAAACAATAGTCCTACACAGAGGAAATTCTCCCATAATGGTGGATTTAAGTTCCAGGGAGCTTTGCTATCTGACTGTTGGGTTCATCCCCACCACCCCCTGTTTTGTTTTTCATTCAATTCCATGTTGTTCCTGTCTCTTAATAGGGCATCTTTCATTATCATTATCCCTAATAGTGGTTTATTGTATTAGTTACAGTTAATTTAAATGTTACCGAAGCATTGAAAACAGATTGCAGATGTTTTGAAACAGATGTTATTTTAATGTTAAAACAAAATCATGAATATTTATGGATCATTATTGCCTGGGTTGAATTAGACTCTTTAAATAGTCAAGTATGGGCTTAACGTCTTTTGAAGGAAATGCTCCAAAAAAGGTGAATGGAAAAACGCTGTCATATAAAGATGTGTAAATAATTTCTTCTGGCAATACTGAGTTTTCCTTTATGAACAGTCAGAATTAATTACTGTTATATTACAAAACCAGGCACTGTTCTTATTCTATAACTGAAGTTAACCTAAGACAAAATTTTTAGCTTAGAAATACCTTTCCATCTCCTTGTTTCCTACAGAAGGGGCCCAGCAGCTCCTTGCAAGCAGACCTAAAGCCATAAGAATATTTTGAGGTGGAGTCATCAGTATGAAAGCAAAATAAGGTAAAGATGATGCAAGTGCACAACTCACTTGGTGTCAGTCTTTCCTACAGAAACACAAAGAGGGTTTGTTAATGCCATATGTAGGCTGTCTCTGTTCGAGTCATATTTCTTCCTTTATGGAGATGAAGTTAGTCTTTAAGGCATCAGCTCAAAATGGCCTTTCATTCATTACAAAGTTATTTAGTTACGGGTAGGTAACTCTAAATGACGTTTCTACATCTTGCTCTTTATTAGTTGATCCTAGCTGCTAAATGACATGGAGAGATCAGCAGACTATGGCAAGGAGTTCAGTGTGTTTTGGCTGCTTTTGCATGGAGTCCAACCTTCTGGAGTTGCAAATTTACCTCTGAGATAATGAGCTTGTAGGGAAGGTCTGAGTTGGGGGGAGAAGTAAAAAGAAAGTAAGAAAAAATGGTGAAAAAAAATTAAAAATAAGAAGACTGTAAACACAGGGTCGATACCCTGCTCACCAAAGAGATGAGCAAGCACTTCTGCTGTCTTAGATGAGTCATCTCCTATTTAGGTCCATCGGCTCATCAGCATCGACTCTGGAGATGATGCTGGGATGGAAAGACTGGTGGCAAGGGGACAAGTTACCATGCAGCCACCACCCATCTTACTATGCTTTGCTTGTGCCTGCTAGGGTGATGTGCTCTAACCTGCAGCATTGAGCTTTTTTCTTTTTTCCCCCCTCCAAATTTACTAATTTGGAAGAAAGCCTGAGTCCTCCTGAAGCTGGCAGGACTCCTTGTCTACAGGCACAAAACCCCAGAGCAGATGGGCACACATTTCAGCTAACCGCAGTGGCAGTTGTTGAGCATTAGGGTCTGTAACCTCATCCAGGAACATCTGAACAGCTGCCTTCGCTTCTCCCTTGGCCGAGGGGACAAGCATCACGCACATTGCTCGGGCTGATGTCGCTCACTGCTGCCACAATGCACAGCAGGGTTTTGCCACAAGGACTCAGGACCTGCATTGTCAGGAAAAGACAGAAGTAATGTACAAGCTTTTTCAGCTTCTGTAGTGTGATCGAGTTATAGGGGTCACAGGAAAAGTGCTAAAACGCTGCACACTGCATTTAGCTACTGAAGCGAGCGGTGGCATACAGCAGCCACGACTGCTGGGTTAGTTTGCTGGCTGCAGGGCTTGGTTCTTCTGAGGTCCATAGAGCTCTACCAGTTGAATGCATTGAGGTACCTGGCCAGAGAGCCCTCGCACCAAGGCTCATGGAAATGTTAGAATTTGTTTTGATTAACAGAAATTGGCCAAGAAAGTTTTCTATTGTGATCTCATCTCTTGATTTTAAAAGCCATATTGAGAAATTACATACATACATCCAAGTGAAGAGATGTTCCTTCAACAGCTTGGACTTGAACTTCCACTACTTTTAATGTCCCAAGGATCACAGAAAGCCTGGTACAGTACATTACATTCAGTAGGTTGCCAGAAAGAGAGTTCATTTAGTTTGATGACAGATTAATACTGATTCACAAATTAATTTTGTCTCTTTGTATATCAAGGGTGTCCGCAACTTATTTAATTTGTAATAAATATAATTATAGAAATGAATGAGCTATCAAGATTTTTAAAGTATGATCCATCAATGTTGGCATGACTTGTAATCCTGGTCATTATAAATAAAATGGGTCTTTTGCAATATGGAATGCAATTTTCCCAGTAGTTTGTCTCATTATTTTCTGACATGTGAGTTAATATTAAATTACTATGCCTTAATTTTCAAATCAGGGCTCAATTTGTAAATAAAAGGTTAATAAATAACCTTTCCAGCTGGAGGCCTTATTGTGACTTCATTAAAATAAACTTTTAAATTAGATACTTGCCTCTTGGTTGAAGCAATGATGGCACCAACATTGTCTCATCCTGTACATTGCAAAACAAAAAAAGGAGCTTGCATGGCTGCCAGAAAACCTTGTCCAAAGAGTCATTGTGCCTCCAATGTTTTCGTATGGTCTTTTAGATGTCGCCCATAGCTGGGTTATACCCTGACTTGCTCCATCGTCTGCTTCCTGACACATGGAGCACATATTGAGCTGTCTTTTGTATGTCACCTTGAGCACACTGTGAAGGTTGCAGGTGGTTGGAGCTTGCTGTCACCTATTGTGCTGCATGTCTTAGTGGTCTTTCAGTTGCCCATCCTACCTGGGTGATACAGCTTGTCATTTCTGAGTCACCAAGCTCAGACCTACTCCTGCTTCTTTGTCTACTTTCTGCTATGCTTCATGTGATGCTCATGATTATTTCTCCCACTATGGCTTTCAGTGAAAAAATTAAAGACTTTTCTCAAGAGGTGTCACTTTGTTCTTCACAGAAATTTCATGTTCTGAGCTGTAGAGCCAGATGTCCTCAGTTGCACAGAGAAAAGATTTGACTTCTCCACCGAAGGTGTCTCTGACTGGCATTGTCTGGTCCTTGAGCCTAAAACCAAAGTTTGTTCTGGCTTTTCCCATTGCTGGTTGACCAGCTTGGACAAAGGCTATTTCCCTTGTAGCTGAAAGGAAAGCAACATTTTGTGCAATTTTAGAAAAAAACCCCAACCCAACCCCAAACTAACAAGCCCAAGATACAGTAGGAAAACTCAAAAAACCCCAACTTGCTCTTCAATGAAGCAGCAGGTTGCTCTGAGACAAGCTTGAACTAAGGCAGCTTGTAAAAGTAAATGGGTAATTTGGAACAGCAAGTTTTCAGGTCTGAGCATTGGAAAACTATTTTCAAGAGACACCAGAGTGTTCATGCCACTTTGACCAGATCAGCCCCACACCTTTCAGCACTGTCCCACAACGAGCAGCCTTACTCCTGCCTTGCAGCTGAGAGTTGCTAGTATTGGCAGTGACCACCCCAACAGGAGAGTGAAAGCAGCCCGTGCCACTGGCAGTGGCACTGGTCCAGGGCAAGTTTGCTTTAAAAAGTGGCATGCCCTGCCCAGAGGAAACACCCTCAAGCTCCAGGAATGCGGGGCAGTTG
The DNA here is from genome assembly GCF_000700745.2 of Antrostomus carolinensis. NCBI lineage: Eukaryota > Metazoa > Chordata > Aves > Caprimulgiformes > Caprimulgidae > Antrostomus > Antrostomus carolinensis. The sequence continues at coordinate 122,850 of NW_010289426.1, forward strand.
TGACCAGAGGGGCTTCTCTCACAATGCTAGATCAGCATCTCCACACCTTCCATCCCTGCTGCTTTTCTACAGCAGTATTTTGGTTCCTATGCTACTGGCCACACCTAGGTAAAGCACAACACAGCCTCATCTTGAAGCTCTACTAAGCTGCTACATCCATCTGCCTCCAGCAAAAATCTCTCTGAGGACAGAATTAGCTACGTCCTTGAAGTTAGTGAGATATTTCTTGGCCAAACTTTCAGCCCTCAGGCTAGTTTTGCCCATGAGTGCTGTCTCTCTCTGCTTTCTTTAGCTACGAGCAATGGTAAGCTCAAAGTTCAGTGTCTTAATAAAAACCCAACTATCACCACCAAAAGAAACATACAGCTCTGGCCCATCCTCAAGACCTTTTCTGGCTTAATTGTACAGACTGGACGTAAGAAATCCTCCCAGCTGACACAGTGTGGTGACAAAACCCCTGGAGGGGCTCTGGTTTTGCTGAAAGGAGACAAGTTTTGTTAAATTGAAGGGATGCTGCACCATGAGGAGCAGAGACTGAGATGCGGGGAGAGTAAGCAGCAGCCCTCGGCAGGAAGGGAGCTACAAAGTCCAGGAGCAGCTCAACCTGCCTAAGGCCACTGGCCACCATGGAGATGGGAAGGGATGACTGCTTGCTAAGGGAGGGGAGACCTCAGGCTGACGGTCCCATTGGCAGAGTGTCTCAGCAGCTGGACCTCTACCTCCCATCCTTGTACTCACTTTCCTGCTTCATAATGCTATTAAAATGTGGTATTTCCACATTTCACCTATTTTCCCACTCTTCACAGAGACAAAGCACTCTCCTTGGCTCCTCACACATGGCAGGGCAGCCCTATGGTAACATACTTAATGGGACAACTGGTGCTGCCTCACTTGCACTATTCACACTAGAGGAGAATCTTTTTCATTTTTTGGCATGATACCCAATTTGGTTCATTTGAGGTTTTTTTTTTTTTTTTCTAATTTGAGAAGTTTTTAATTCGACCTAATAGAGAGCACTGATACACGTACACAAGAGCAAGTTTACAGCTGCAGCCCCCTGATAGTTCCGCAGTTATTTTTATTCAAGAAACAGCAATGTCTTTTTTCAGTAGTAGTAAAGGTGTTTGAAATATCTTAAAATAAATAAACCTCCCCTCCATCTATGAGGTTTATTTTGAAGGGAGAAAAGACCCCCTTTGTTCACCAGTTGTGCTCCCAAATGAACCATTTCTGAGCCCTGCTGAATCTGCTGAAACATCTGTGGACCAGCAATTTGCCTGAAGTACCTTGTGTCAGCACTGAAATGAGGGCTGGGCAAGACGTTTTACCTTAGCTAATCTAATTGCAACAGAGTACAATACTTTGTGTGTTAGTTGGGATAATTTTAAACAGTAACAATGTGGATTTTCCTGTTATAAGGAGGGATAATGCTAATCCGAAAGGCCCTCAGCCCTTGACTTTATTTTACACCTTCATCTTTTGTGAGATCTGCTCAATCTCAACTTCTCACAAATGGAGTAACTTTGTAGGAAGAGAAGGGGTGGAAAACAGCTCCTCATGGGCCCCTTGGAGACGTGACTTTTTATGGTACTGATTCACCCATGATGAAGCCAGCCCAGCTCTCTGCATACTATTTTTTTTTTTTTTAAACATAAATGTCAGTTAAAACATTAATGAAAAAAAGGTGTTGATAATATTTTAGCTGAAAATCCCTTTGATGTCACTTTTACAAGAGTACTTGGGAAGTCAGGTCTCAGCCCCATGCTCTAAATTCAAGGTTTAGATTTGGAAGGTTTTTTTTAGACTAAACTTTTTAATAACACTATTAGGATGTTTTAAATTTTGGGAAAGCTTTTTGAAGGGGATCAGATTTTAAATTTCCTTTCTAATTTAGGTAATTAAAGGCCATTTTTTTTTTTCTGGAAGTGCTCAGCAGCCAAAAAGCTGGCTCTCATCTCTAAGAAAAGCCTTCTCAACTACTTTGGCGCCATTGGTGTTTTCAACACCTAGACCACTGCTGATCTGTTAGAATGTTCCCACTTACTTCCAGTTAGTGATGGAAATGCTGGGATCTTTTTTTTTTTTTCAATTAAGTAGAAACCTTCACCTGGCTCAGCCCCAGTTTCTATTCCCTGAAAACATTTTTCATATTCACTGACAAATCTCCTGACATTGCTAAGACAAGTGATCGTTTCTGAGAGCTCCTCAAGCAAGGTGAGACCTGTTCAGTTCTTGGATGGCTGCTAACGAGGAAAATTCACTGGCCTGCAGGAAGTGATTAGGATCGCTGTTTGCAGCACCCTCCTCCATCAGTGTCGGTGTTTCAGGGGTGCAGCCTCTTGGGCTGCAGAACAAAACCCATTTTCTCACCCCTCCTTAAGTTCTCCCAGATACGATAATGCCGCCCACTTTGTGCCTGGAGTGATGTTTAATCCTCTGTGCATTTCATGTAGCGCTATCGAATTTCACTTATCGTCATTATTGATGAGTGACACAGAGGTTAAATGATTTGCATCAAGACATTTTGCTCAAAAAAGCCCCCAAAATTAATACATCACTTTTCAGTCAGTTGAGACACTTTTCTCAGATGCCAGTCAGATGGGTAAGTGCAGAAGGCAGGTACGTTCTCAGAGGGCTGCTGTGCCAGCAGGGAAATGAGGCCAATAAAGCCACCTGGAGATTACCAGGTTCTTGCTATACACTAACAGTGGGCAGAAAGGAAGAAGCACATTTGTTTCCTGCAGCTTGGCTGAGCTGCAGAAGCTGGGAGTGTCTTCACTCCAAGGTCTGCAGCCAAGGGCAGGATGCTGGTGTTGCCAAAGGGAGGGGCAGCCCACCTACAGACTCCAGGCCTGGGGCTGCTTGGTCTTTCCAAGTTTGCTGTGAATCAGTCCCAGCTGTGTTCCTCAGTCACCATCATTGCCATGGTTGGTTCCACCCAAGCAGGTGGCTGAAGCACTCCAAGCACCGACAGCTGCTGTGCAACTGATCACACTGCCTTTTCAGGTGATGGCTACTTGCATGACTGGTCAACAGAGTAGTGGGCAAAAGAGGAAATGGAGCTAAAACCAGTGCTTTTGTTCCCAAAAGCCCTTTATGTGAAGCTTTACAGATCTAAACTCTTCAAAAATAAATCTCTCTTATACCAACATAAGCATCACTTCTTTGTTTTGCTTTTGTCATGGCCAGTAACTCCTCAAGCACCCTGAAATTTTGCAGGTGGGAGACACACTGGGAGACTCAAAACCATGAAGAACATTAGCCCTGCTTTGACCAGAGTTCTGCTTCCTTCCCTGCTGCTCTCCTCAATTTCATTTGATCTATTTTAACCACCAGAACCTCACTGTAGCACAAACCCTGTTGCTTTGGCCAACATCCAGCTGTGAAATGTGTGTTCATCTTTGCATGATTCCCTTTGCAGGTGTCAGGAAAGCAGTTCCTCATGCTCCTGAATGAAAAAATATAACTGTCTGTCTATCAAACCCTGGCAGAGGGGTGTTTATATGAGCAGAGCACTCTGGGGTCCTTCCCAAAGAGGAATAGAAAAGGCAGGGAGAGAGGGAGTATTTGTGAAGGTTGCCTTTATCTGTAGACTTTCTGTATAATGAATGGAGAGGGAAAGGGAGAAAGAGAAAGGGAAACTCCTTTAGAAGGCATTCAGAGCACCAGACCAAGCTTCTGCTTCATGTCCTTCCTTAAACATCCTTTCTCTACAGAGACTATCCTGAGTTGTATTTAATAAGCATTAAGACAAGCCAGAACAACATAGACCAAAGATTTACGTAGCCCCATGGCCTGTTTTATGGTGCAGAAGCTGCCTTTCAGGGTGGGTTTCCATGCCTGCTGCTCCATGCTGATACCACCCTATGAATAACGGTAAAGGTGCGATGGCAAAATAGCCTCTGATGGACAGATGTTCCAGACACAGAGTTTGGTTTTCAGTAAGACATTTATACTTAGAGAGATATTTCCAGAAAATATGCTGTAGTTGAGTGCAGCAGCTCTTTCAAAGTTAACAGCAGGCAGGCCACCATGCCCCCTGCATATCTGCCTGACAGGCCAGTGTGGGGAAAATAGAAATGGGGAGGGGAAGGGACCTGTGTAATAAATCAGAGGTGCTAGTGCAATTAGAAGAAGCTACAGTAGTCACAAACCTTCGGCATGTGTGAAAACATCACTTTGTTCTTTTTTAATTTTATTTTTACAGCAAGCATATTTAATATAGCCATTTCAAGTTTTACATGAAACATCAATCAAGGAGAAAAAAAGTATACTGGCCACAACATAGGTTGTTTTGTAGCTTCTAAATTTCTTAAGTGTTAGGTCATTTTACTTACTAGTTAAATAACTGTCTGCAAGAGGCCTTGGTTAGTTATAAATTGTCCTTCCAATAATATAAAACACATTATTTATTTACAACACGTATGCTCTTCCAAGTAGATCCAACAGCTCGTAAAGAACAAGAGCTCCTATGTCATCCCTACTGAGACCACTGCAATAGAGTCATTGGAACGACTCCGTACTCAGTAAGTGCAATCAGATCCAGCAACAGTAGCTTTTACGGGCTTTTTCTCCCCTCCAGGAAAACCCGAGATATTAGCGCAATATTAAAGAGCTGTGATGGTTTTAATCAGAGTGGGATCTTACACCTATACCCCTGCTGGTTTTGGGAGTGGAGTGAGGTAACACTCACCAAAGAGGGTCACAATCAGTCCTGTTAGGATGGTTCATTTTCATAAGGGTGACCGTGACTGATTAAAAAGGAGGTTAATTGAATATTATGAAGCTGCCACAGTAGCATAAACTCCAACCTCTGGCTTATAAACAACATTTGTTGCAGAAGGGTTATTACCTGCTTACAATTGGAGCAATGAGCTTTTCAAATCCCAGTTTATTCCAGGATGGCTGAGCAGTAAAAATGCACATGCTGGTACAGGAACTCAGATGGACTTCTAGGAAATGTTTGCCCACTTTAAGTAATAAATATGTTCTTATACAGGCAGAAGCGTGCCCTGATGGAACTCTGAAGTGAAATACCAGCCAAAAGCAGCATTTGATCTAGATTAAAAACCCACTTCAAGCGTTGAAGTAGAAAAAGCAGTATGAGCTGATCTGAGTCTCTAATGTCTTTTGTCAATAGAAAAGCTCTGAACAATTTCCTTTTCATAGTATTACTGCATTTTATTTTTTTTAACATGATTTCTGTAGTTCTTGGACAGTACAGAGGGGTGTGATATTTATCCAATGGATTTGCTGAATAACAGACTCATTAACACATTAATCAACGTCTTGTTTGCTGGCTCAACCTCAGACTGTGCTGAGGGTGACTAGATCAGTGCAAGAGATTCACAGGAGTGTGGGATTCATCTCACCCTACCAGAGAAGGTATCTGATCTAAGCTGGCTACATAGTGTCTCTCCACAATAAATGAGGAAAGAGACAGATGTCTTCCAGAGGAAAATCTACCCCATCTTATTTGTCTAAAACAGGAAAGATTAATTCTGTCTTGAGATATGCCAATCTCTTGCTGCAGACTACAAGGGAACCCAGAGAGAGGGGTGAAGATTTGTCTCAGACCTACCTGATTCTACCACTCAACTCAGCAGGGATCCTACATGGAGGAAAATAAGGCCATCCCCTTCATTTGCTTCTGCATTTAACTGCTGATTCATTTGCACCAACTGCCATGATCCTTTCACTAGCCAACTGCTTTCCTCAATAGCTGGCTTTATTCCAAACTCATCACTGTGCCCATAAGGTTCACCTGTGAACAGATTCCCCACCCTCCCTTAAAGCTCTAGCCCTGTCTGCACCAATCCACCTCTATGAAATCAAGTTGAAAATCAAATCTTTTGAGTGGTTGAGCTAACTCTTGCTGCAGTCAAATTAAATCTTATCAATGGGCTGGACCACCCTCTGACTGGATCATGACCAATGTATCTGTTGCTCACCATATCATTGCTTCCCATCACATATATCGTGGACAGATTCATTTCTCCTTTCTTCAAATTTAATATTCAACTAGTCGCTGTCATGGCTCACCACAGTTCTGCTGATCTGTGCTATTTCTGTTTCTTTTAGGACACCGACAAAGACAATCAACAAGCCATTTTGCCATTAATCTTCCGGTTGCCAAATTTCTCCAGCCCTTGCTCTGAGCCCTTCTCCTGTGCTGCACTGTTATCCTCCTTCATATCACCTCTGCCAAGAGGCCAATGAAAGCCACTTGGGCAGCACAGCTGTGCTTGCAGCAGCACCCTGGCCTCGCTGTCTCTCTTTCTGTCACCTCCATCTGATTGTTGACTGGAAGGTCTTCAAGGCAAGACCACTGCACATCCAGCAGTGACTCACACACCAGGCCCATCCAACTCATCACCTGGTTCCTAAGCACCACCAGAGTCCAACTGACTGGGTTGATGTGGCAATGATAGACCAAGACCAACCACCATTACCAATAAAAAGCAATAACAACAGGCAAAAGGAATTATGAAAAAAATTACTTTTTAATGTACAAAATGTTTATATACAGGTTCAGCATGTTACCTCTGTTCTTATGATGTAGAAAACAGCTAAAAATGTTCTTAAGATATAAATTTGACAGAACAATTCACCTACAGTACTTTTAGTAATGATGTCTTCTATACATAATATATACAGTGCTGGAATGGTTATTATAATACTTTTTCAGTAAATGAAGGAAGACCACCACTGGAAAGTCTGAGAAGTCTCAAGTCATTGGAGATTTGGTTTTGCTTTTATATTTGATCTTTTGCTAATGAGATACCTGTGAAGAGGGACTCAGTAGCCATCGTTGCCCTACGCAGCTGTTGAAAAAAATCAGATTAGCAGTTGAAGGACATACGAAAGGCTGATCCATCTCAGCATAAGGGATGCCCAGATATACTCCAAGTGTCCAGGACAACATACAATGTCTTAAAATATGTACTGCCCTCTTTTCATAAATGCAAAGGCAAGGGCGAGGGCAGTAACTGCAGAAGAATATATACAGCGGACTACAAAACAATCCCTTTAAACATAACTTTCACAGGAGACACAAATAAACAGCCAGGCACCTTGCTTTGTTTTCCTGCCCTCATCCACCCTGGACA
>NW_010289426.1:130018-134259 GCF_000700745.2 Antrostomus carolinensis
ATCCTGTGCACACTCTCTGCATTTGGGATGAGGACGGGTGGGATGGCAGGAGGCTGAGCAGCACCTCCCTGCACCAGCCGTACCCAGGGCTACCTGGCACCAGGGCTGTCCCAACCCACCGTTGCCAGGCACGGCTGCTGGTGTATCTGGTATTGCAAAGTTTGCCTGAAGGTAACACGTGGTGATTTCATGCCAGTCCCTGGTCATGGCAGGAACAGTGAGCCTGACATCAGTTTGTGCAAAAGGAAAACGGGGACACCAGAAAGCACCTTTATAGAGCTGTCCCTGTCCCATGCAGGGATGGAATTGGACACAAGTGAGAACATCACATCTATATGAGGGGGAGAGGGAAGGTGGGAAGGAGAGAGGGAAGCTTCTCAGACACTTGTCCTGTCAAACTGTGAGAATGTGGAGAGGATGTCACACTTGTCCCTCACCCTTCAATATACTGGGTACAAAATATCTGATGCCATGAGAGCAGGATGAGGAGAGTTGTCCTTATCCAACCTGGTCAGAAGTTAGACAAGGCCTTCTCCCCAAGTACATGCACCCCACCCCTTCTACCCTTTTGTCTAACGACAGTAAAAATAAATAACGCAACTAAGATTGACTTCAGTGCCAAGCGGGACTGGCCTGGAGACAGCTGATCATTATTGCAAGCAGTTATATTTTGGTGGAGGATTTGGCTTTGGGAGGCTCTGCTTCTCCCATCTCTTCCCCAAGGACGTTTCCAAGAGATTCTCACTGACAGAGCTACTATTTTGACTCAAATACCTATTTGGAGACTATCCAGATGTTTGCCTATGCTGTAGACTGCAGGTGCAGCACTGAACTGAACCATGCTGGGTACAAAGAGTAGCTATATACTGTAGCACAAAGCACTAGCTAAACTAACACCATGGGTTGTCCATGGTATATTTTTTGGATACAGCAGCTCTTTTCATGCTGACCAAAGTGCTGGGTACGTGCCAACAAGCCTCCTTACATGGCAGGGTGTATTAGATCATGCTTGGCCTTGCATGCGTGCAGCCACACGCCTGCTGTGTGCACGGAGCTCAGGCAGAGCCCTGCGTGGAGTATACTACACAGACAAACCCTGGCTGGCCAGATAAACCAGCTCCCACAACGCTGCCACAGTGCAGACAGGGCTGAAACAATCATAAAACTCTCTCCATCACCATCGCTTTTGTATGTGAGCACCTTAGCATGGAAAACCCATCAGACAGTGAAGCCGTTGCAGAGCGGCACAGGGATACGGTAATGCATGCTTTGGAGACCTGACATTAAAGATGCATGTGGGGCCCCTGCAGAAAGTCACTGTGCTCAGAGGGTGCGAAGTTATGCCTGTGTGTCAGTCTGCACGCCGGAGCCTTCCTGCCATGGGGGATTATTTCCCAGTGATTGCTGTTCCCAGGCTTCTGCTCCACTCTGCACATGATATAAACCACGTTGTAAACACATCTGATCAAAGTGCGCATTCACCTTTTATGTGTCTCATCAATGTGTCTTTCTAATGTTTTCTCAGAAACACCACTATGTTTTTATAAATGTACATTTTATATACGCTTCTGGCAATACACTATATTTGATTTTAGGGAAGAGAGGCCTTGGCTACTTAACACAAAAGCATGGTAAGGCACTTTGCTGAGAAGCCGTTTGGAATCAATGCTCTTTGCAAGGTACAAAGGTATTTACGGTATACAACGATACTGCTGGCAGAGGGCTTGTGTGGAGAAGTAACTAAACCCTATTCTCATCAGGGCAGAATATATAGTATGGCTTTTATTCTGATCAAAACCGCATCCTCCCGTTTCTTTCTGGAGTCAGTTGAAAATGGATTCTTTTGTGAATGTAACTCATGGAAAATGATGGGGAGTGCTATTTACAGGGCTGCTGGGGAGGGAGGGTTTCATCTCTAACCACGCTCATGCAGTCTCCTAGCACGGTGGTGATACCGTTCAGTGCTCTGGGAAACCAAGCCAAAAAATAACACTAGAGGTGCACCCTTGTGGTGCTGAACTGCTTGGCTATAGTTTACATAATTCTGTACAGAGACCTTTTAAAATTTTCATTTTGAATCCCTTTAATGTATTTAATACTTATAAAAAAAATCTATTCTATTGAAAGAGATTATTTTTGAAAAGCACATTCATAAAACTGCTTCACGCACAGCCCCTTGGATAGCGCTAAGGCCTTGTGCTTTACTGTTATGACATCATGTTTAGAAATTTACTCTCTTCCGCCAGCGTGGTTAGCATGGAGCTCATATCACCTATTGCCATATTGCTTATTCCCGTGGGTATGGTGGGCAGTGTCAGAGAGTTTCGTGGAGTCGTCAGGCGAGAGGAGTTCTGGGAGAGGTTCTGCAGGATGCTGGGGCTCAGGGTTCCCGACATCAGGCTCGAATGGTCCCCATCATCCATGATGGCATCAAAATCTATCTGGGGAGGCTCAAGACCTTGTGAGTCCACTGTGCTGGACACCTGGTTCGCGCCCGGGGAAGGCAGAGCTGCCGGCTTGCTGTTCAGCGCGCACTGCTGCTGTCTGACCCGGCAGTCCATGTGATTATCGAAGCTGCTGTTCTGTTCGTACATGTGGATTTGACCATAATAGTACATCAAATTGTTTTCCCTCGTGCCATCTGCACACTGCTGGGCCGGTGCTGTCAGCATGTCGCTGGTTCTTTTGTGCACGGCCTCTGCCACCTCCTGACCTGGGCTGATGGTGTTTGTAGGGTGGGGAGTTCTCATATAGCCCAGCTGCTGGATGGTGCGGAGGCCCCGGGGTCTGCTGGCCGGGCTCGGCTCAGGTGGAGGACGAGGCTGGACCATGCCGGGCGGATAGGCCTGTGTGGCTGAGCCCATCATGCTTTGCTGAGGCTCAAAGCTGTGCTGGTTGGAGGTCATGATGGGCTGATGAAAGGTCTCCGGAGCCATGGGGAAGTTCAGGTGGGTCGGCTGAGATGAGTAGTTCTGCTGATTTGGTTCATGCATGACCTGGCCCAGCATTGTGCGCTCACTGTTGCTGCCGACCATTAAAGAAGGGTCAGTCACCATGTCCGTTTGCTGAGAGTGAAGGTGGGGTCCGGACTTTGCTGCCATGCTGCTACAAGAAGGAGAGATCTGATTTGGGTTGCCACTGATTGCACTAGGACTCAGCATCTGATGAGGTTGGTTATACCCTGTGTGCAAACCCAGATCGGGGTTCATAGTGGGGCCCAGGCTCATCGGCTGGGGGCTGCCGCAGCTGCATACAGTTTAGCCTCTGCCCATCCATGCCGACATTTCTTTGCATAAAGTTCTGCTGCGTTACATTCATACTGTTGTCTGGCAGCTGCATCTGCTGCTGGTTGTAGTTCTGGTACTGACCAAAGTTCTGCTTCTGCTGGACCACCGCTAAGTTCCCTTGTGAAAACTGCTGCTTTGACTGATTGGACATGATATCAACCGTGCCCGAGCTGACTTCGTTCCACTGGACGGGCATGTTATTTTTATTCATGTCTGAGGAAGCATCAAAGCTCATGGGGCACTCTGCCATCATGGGTCCCAAGTGGCTCATGCCTGCCTCAGCCACCGCCATCCTGCGCTGGCCAGGCAAGGCTGGAGGCTGCAGCTTCCCACTTCCCTGGAAGCTCTGTATCTCATTGCCATACCCCATGGAAGTGCTCTCGGCCGCTGTCCCACTGCTCTGGGATTTGATGTACTGCACCACGTCATCTGGCAGCACAATGTCATCATCTCCAACGGGCACCTCTGCCTCCCCGGACATGGCCTCCATGGCAATGTTTTCACTGATGCTCAGCGGCCGGGGTGAGTAGGTGTGCCGAGGGAGGCTCCCGTCCGAGCGACCGTAGCTCTGGAGACCAAAATTCCTCCTCTCTGTGGGGTGTGGAGGATGGAAGGGGTTCATGCTGTTGGTGCTGTTGAAACGGTGAACTCTCGGGAGGGCCTGGGGGTCTCCAGCAGGTCTCCTCACTGGGTCACTTGCCCGCCTTGTGCAGTTGCCTGGCACTTCATGGGGAAACGCTGCAGCTGACGGATAGCCATAGGTGTTACCATCACTGCAACGCCTGGGGCCTGGCGGGTGGCGGATGGAGGGCAAGGTGGGGTCTGGTCCATCCATAAGTGAGATCCTGTTCTTCAGGGTCATCCTCTCCATGTTTGGCAGGGGAGTTGGAGGAGGGCCCCCGGTGGCAGCAGCGTACTTGGCTTTCAGCCTGTAGTGCTGAGCTGGCGTGAGGG